>NC_136069.1:1491589932-1491684352 GCF_964261635.1 Lissotriton helveticus
GTTTGCTTTTGCACTGTTTTATTAAAAGGTTTAACACCCAAACTATTACGGCCAATGGTATTATAAGCCGCCTTAATATTTTCGGTAACTGACGGGGTTTCTCGGCATCGGGGACATCGCGCATAGCATTAGACACCTGGAAGCTCACGCATCTCCCTTAACATTAGCAAGGATGAGATCGGAAACTACGTCAAACACTCCGATGAGTTTCATTCCCAATTCAACCGCCGCCTCCGGTCCGTGCTCGTCTTGAACACGCTTAATGACGGAGGGTAGGACAGCCATGGACGGAGTGCCGAAGCACTTAGCATAGACTGCCGCAAAAATCATACCTCATGTAGCACAATCAGTCACTTTCGGCGCTAAGTCTTTAGGCAAACTAATAGTAAGAATCCTGTGTTTCTCCACAGGAGTCGTATTAGGAAATACTGCCTCCAGTTGGTCAAATGTCTCGGCAAGCCAATAAGGCATATCATCCTTATCCTGGGGATGCTTGCCCATAACCGCCTTAACTATGACAGGACTAAGCTTCAACTCGCCAGGTCCAACTGGATGCGCCGCCACACCAGGGGCCAGCCCTGTATGTGGTGGGAAACGTATAGAACCAAGGCCCTAATAACCCCTACAGCAGAGATATAAAGGGTCCTCAATTCACCAACCGCAACTTGTGTGGCACGGGGGTACGAGGGAAATCCAGCCAAAACAGGCCACAAAGCACCTGGGATGGACAAAGGACCCAATTGAACCGCCGTTAAAGAGTGGGGGAGGGCGCCATTAAACCAAATCCGGTGCTGCAAAGCAGAAATCGGAATCTCCTGTGTCCGATATGGAGTGTACTCCATAGGCACAGCAGTGTTAGAGTAAGTATGAAACACATTGGTGTCTGCATTCACCGCAGGGAATGTAACCCATGAGTAGAAAAGCTCAAAAGGGTAAGCAGCGTCAGCACTCACTACAAAAACAACCGGCATGCCCCCTAAGGGGACGTTATAAGCCTGCAAATGATTGCGGACCGCCATTCGGCTATGCTGGGGTATGTCAACATCACCCATAATGACAAAATAGAGAATAAGACAATGCAAAGTACTGTAGCACAACTGGATAGTACCTCAAGCAGAAACCATTTTAAATTATGAAGCTTGAATAGACCTGTGTAACTATAGGTAGGTTAACCCGTCACCACTGTCGACCGGAAACAATAGTGAGGGGGTCATGAACTGATATAAGCACTACTCGAGAGTCTCAAAATAAGACCACTAAGTTGGGTGTGCCATGTTGCAGGGATTCTGCTCCTACACAGAACTGTGCACAGAGACCCAGGACCTCAGTCAATTGTGGTGGACCAAAAAACTCACCTCAGTACCTAGAAACCCTAACCAGCTAGCATCAGTGTGACATTAGCTCTTCGTCCTATAGCAAAGGAACCAATGATTAGACAACCCAGAACATGTGACTTAGGTTATATTCAGGAATGGTTGGAAGCAAGAACACTCTTTCGTTATACTCTCATACCAGTCCACAACAGGAGTAAAAAAGAGACGAGGGAAAGGTTAAAATATTTATTTTAACAACGTGCTCTAAGATGAAGTATTTTTGCTAACATAAGCAGGCATATGATTAGAAATAATATGATCAGCATTGTTACAACTCCATAAAACACAAAAGGAGAAATCATATTACAATGATGGTGAAAATATGTATTATAGCGCCTAGTATATCACCCTCCCTTGCTAGGAACTATGTTTTATAAAATATAGAAGGTCTGCAAAAGCTCTTTCTCTCTGGAAACGGAATTCTTCCAAGTGCCACGAAATCATGCCTACAGTGCAATATTGAAGGCGCCAGAATCTCCGTTGGCTTGCAGCTGTATGTATGTAATGTCTAAAAACGTGAGCCGATCAGCTCGAACAACAGCTACCTTGTTATGATAACCTTGTTATTCACGCATCCTAACTTACAACAACAGTTATATGCAGTATCGTGTGCAAAGGCAGCAAAAGGTAAAATGGCGTTTAAACTTCTAATAAGCCTATACTAACATAGCAATGTGCGCGAACGAGGCTCAGCCCTCACTACACTGCCTTCAGAGAACAAAGAGAACATTGGTATAAAAAGAGGTACCCAGACCCCAGAACTTTAGATCATCCTGGAATCAAGAAGGAACCTCAGGAAGGAGGAGCCAAGCCGGTGTTGAAGATGGCCGCCCAGTCCCCCGGCTCCGTGTACCATCTCCTCCTGAGGGCGCCTTCGGCCTGATATCCTGATTCAACGGTGCACACACGGGCGCAGGAGCTGCTCCGGTACCCGACGGCGCGTCCCCGAGGTTTGTACCACCTCTACACGGGGAGAAACGGACAGCGGCGTTTGCGGCCCGAGGCAGCTTGCAGACCGGGGACTCGCATGGGTGGCAGGGCCGGCCATCAATTGAACAACAACGGCCACCAGCTGCAGTGAGGGGCCGGTCGGCTCCGGATCGAATCGGACCGGCCGGATTTCTGGATCGCTCGCTCAGCGGATGGGGGGCATGAGTTAGAGATCGACCCTTCACGGTTCCCCTGAGTAGTTGGTGCCTTTTTGGGAATTTTGCTCGCTTGCCGCCGGGGACCGTGGTGAGACCCGTCCCGCTAATTGCGGGAGAATCCCGAATTTGGCCCGGCCGCGATTACTAGCGCGGACTCCCTCGGCGGCTGTGTTTTGGCTACGTCTCCACTGTTTTGGTGCCCTGCTGGTGATACCATGACGCCTGAAGCCCTGCTGCGCGGGCCCCGGCCCCAATCTATGATGGTGCTTCCTCGGAACGTAGCGAGGGGAGCAGAGTGCTGCATCCGAGAAACTGAGTCCCGACCTGATTTGGATCCTATGGAGGCAGGGAGCTTGATAACAACAGGGGGCACGGAACGGAACTACATCGTGGCGATCTCCTTGCTGCCCTAGCTGACCTTCGCGATACCTTGGAGCAGGATGCCCGTTCACTGGGTGATAAGCTGGATGATGTTGTCTTTGTGGCGGAACTAATGAGCCCGGGTGGTTTGTGGGCGCACACTGGTATGCTTCGCTCCTTGCCCATACGCGACAATATGGCGCCGGCACTGATATCCTGGAATCCGGGACACGGACTCTCGAACCATCTCCAGTTTGTGACATTCGTGATCTAGAACTATCCGTGGGCTCCTGCTTGGAACCGAGCGATGGACTTTCTTTCCACGCCATGCTGTTGGTATCTCTGGTTCTGCTCCAACTACGTTTTAACAATGTGACTATCTTTCCCTGCTCTGCTTTGCTGATTGCGATGTGGCAGTCATGTTATTGTGTCAGGTTGGGTCCATCACGCGGGCGGGAAACGGGCTCGGATGAGGTCTGATCGCATCGCTGCACCACAGAATGGCTGCTGTCTGGGTTTGCTCTGATATTCCTATTCTTGACGGTTGCGGATTTGGAGTGCAACAATTTGATGGGCCATTGTGCTATGCGCAGGGCAGGACAAGGATAAATAGTGTTTCCTCCGTTTCGATACTTCCTGCTTGCGGGTTTATGTGGGATGTGTGACATATTGTCTTATTTGTTTCCATGCTGGGCTGCTCCTGTGCCTCGTGCACTGTTCTTTTGTACTACTTTTAGCGGAGGTGTTTTACGTCCTGTTCATATACGTTACTTGCAGAGGGAGAGGCCGGGGGACTGTTAGAGGGCTCCCCTCCGTTTTTCCATTTCTTTCCTTTCCTTCCCTCGCTTGGGTTCCCTTTTTAGTCTAGGTGGGTGGAAGTTTCCTTTCTCTCTCTTCTAAATCTCGGGTTTCATAGAATGGGCGACAGGCACTCTGCTGAGGGGGAGGCCGTAGCCGGAGGCAGGGGTGCAGGGTGGGGGGTATTCTCTGTTTTTCTTTCCCTTTTTAAGTTTCTAGGGCCTCTTTTCTCTTTTCCTCTGCTTGGCTTTTTCTTTCTTTTCTTTCTTTTCTTATCTTTGGGATTCCGAGTAGTAGGTGGTTTACCGGATGTTCTTATGTCTCACGCCAGTGTGGGGGATGTTAAAATAGTTCCCTTTTTAGGTACTGCGGGCGTGTGCTGCATTGGGGGGCGTATAAAAATGTGTTGTCTATCCTGTTTAGTGCGCCCCGCCTGCTGTGGTCCCGAATGTGCATATCCTGATTTGTGATATCCCCCACTTCTGGTGTTATTAGATTGTATGACATCGGATCCTGTTCTATCTCTGAACTTTAAGAAAAAACAAAACCTCTTTTATCCTGGTACCATTACGGTGCGACAGTATCCTGGGTGTTGATGTGGAATTGAGGAGGCGGGATGTATGTGTTTTGATTTATTGATTTGCATTGACCGTCTCTGTGATACTGGCCAGCTGTGCTCTTGCTGGCTTGCAATTGTATTTGCTTTCTGTCACAATAAAGGTTTTAAAAAAAAAAAAAATTAAAAGAAGGAACCTCAGCCAAGGAGAAAAGCTGGAAGACTGAAGAGGAAGGACTGACCTGCTGTGTGTTTGTGGGCTGACCTGCAGTTGCTATTCTGCCAAGGAGAGGGGAAGGCCTTTGCTGTTGCTGTGTCCCCTGCTTGAATAGATCTCCAAGGGCCTGAGAAGAGCTGGCCTCCTGTTGTCCCAGGAACAAAAGGACTTCACCTTCAGCTTCCCCCCTGAACTCTGCTGTGTGAGTTCTGACCTGCCTAGAGTGCTTGATACATTTGTGGGGCCTCTGGAGGCTGTTTCTTGCTGTTTGGGGAGCTGGAAAAGAAGAAGAGAAGAAGAGCTGCAAGTTTGCAAGCATCGCTCACTTGCGGAGCGCATTGTCGACAGTGCGAGAAAATTCCCGTCGCTGCGAAGATCATAGCAGCGCCTGTTGCCACTGCAAGACCCGACGCGTCGCTCGCTTGTGTAGCGCATCGCCCAGGTGCGGGAAGATTCCTGTCACTGCGAATATCATCGCAGACCCTGTAGTTGCTGTGAGAACCGTCACACCGCTTGCCTGCGGAACGCAACGCGTCACTGCGAACATTGTCGCAGAGTCCATGGCCAACGCACCGAGGGGCCCCGACAGAAGAGGATCAACGCTGCGCCACGCATCGCCGCTGCACCGAAGATCGTCACCGCCCCAGGGATCATCGAATCGTACCTGTGCGAGACGCTTCCTACTGGAGAACCTGCAACCTGGAATCTATACAAGGTATCGCATCGCCCCCCATACAGACCAGATTCGACGCAACTCGCCCGCTGCGTTCAGCGGGTTTGTCTTATTGCCTCCCCAAGGCCTCAGGAGTGATGCATAGCTTGTTTTCTGACGCTGTAGCTGCCGCTTGGAACTTTTGTTGCATCTACAGGTACTTTGGGCTAAAAGTGACACAACTGTGGATTATTTTGGTGCAAACCCTTGAACTCTTTTTAAAGTCTTATTTTGGAACAGTGTATTTTGGATTTTTATGCTTTGGTATTGTGTAGTCTAGATAAAAATACTTTATTTTTCTAAACTGGTGTGGAGTCCATTTGTGGTGTTTTCACTGTGTTACTGTGAGTGTTGGTACAAATACTTTACACATTGCCTTTGATAAGCCTGTCTGCTCGTGCCATGCTACCAGGGGGTGAGCAGGGGTTATTCAAAGAGTGTATCCCCCTTACTCTGACTAGAAGCAAGGGTCCCTATTTGGGCCTTGGTACCTACCTCGGCCAACTAGAGACCTCCATCCAGATATAACATTGGTTGTCAGCGGTGAAGACAGGACTTGCGTTTGCGCCCTACCACAGCGACAACTGGCTGCACTACAAAACTCTGCATTTTAGATAGTCACATGTTGGGGATTATTGGTTCTGATTTTGTTTTCTCCTCAAGAGTGTCATTTTTAAATGGTGTTTTCTGTGCTTTTATGTTTAGTCGCAGAAGAGAGAAAATGACAGGGCGGGGACGCCAGTAGGTGGGGGGTTCCCATAGATAGGGAGTCCCTCGCTGGGTCCAGTGCCCCATCCCTTTTCCTGTCCCCAGAGGTGTGAGTGGATAGGAGAGAAGAGAGGGAAAGTGGAGGAGAAAAAGCTAGCTCAGGAGTGTGGTTATCCTCTGAGTGTAGTGTGATTTGTCTGGATTCACCAGTAGGGTGGGATCCAGTTGTGGCAGCAGAAGTGAGTCCAGTGCAGGAAGCCCCATTCCCGTTCCCCGAGTATGGTACCTGGTGCTCAGTAAGAGGGGTACAGGTTGAGATTCAGGGGCAGTAAGACACTGTCTCACCAGTCTTGGGGGGCATGTGTGGATGAGTGGTGTGTTGCACTGGACGAGTGGGTGTGAGTTTTTTTGGTGATAAGGAGCTTGCACGGGAGGTGGACCTCTGGCTGTGTGCTTGAGGTCCTGCAGAGGCACTGGGGAGTGATTCCAACAGTAGTGGCTTGGGTATCTTGGGTATCTTCCAGTCCTGTGTGGTGGAAAAGGTTCAGTGTAGCCCAGCTAGGTCCCAGAGAAATGGGAGGGGTGTAGGGTCACACGTCCTGTCTCAATGGAGACGGGGTGAGTGTTGGACGGTGTGTCCCACGGTGGCCAGAAACTCTGTCACAGGGCCTGGAGGGTTCCCTAAGTGAGTGTCAGGTCGGGGGCCTAGGCTGTACTTGTAGGCCATTTGAGGAGGATCTACCAATGTCTAGAGGACGTGGAGTGTCTGTAACCAGAGCCCCAGCGGTCCTGGTGTTGGGCAGTACTGCTCCTAAGTGGAGGGTGCAGAAGTCCAGAATGAGGGGTGAGAGGGGGATGTGTTCCCCAGTGGGAGAACCAGTGGGTCAGTGGCCAGCCAGAAGGGCTCAGTCTCCTAGGAGTGACCATGGTGACACCACTTCTGTCCTGGAGGATCTTTGCGCACTGTCAAGTGGACAGGGGTGGGGAGATCTGCACTGGGCAGACCGTCATAGGTCATGTGTCACCCTCGGGGGGTACTGTGTTCCCAGAAGCCCTGGTGTGCCAGGCAAGTGTTCAACCACAGGGTTTAGTCCCTGGGTTGGGAGTCCAGGTACAGGATCTACCTGACCTGGAGGGAAGGATATCTGTAAGCAGTGTCATGACCGATTTGGCTTCCAGGGGTACCACTCCAGTGGGGAGGATGCAGCACTCTGGAAGGGGGTGCAGAGGGAGGGAGTCCTCGCCTCTGACCCCGGTGCAACCTGAGGGTTTAGACCCTAGGTTGGGAGACCAGTTGCAGGAGAAAGGTTCTGAACTGGTGAGCAAGTTGTGTTCAGGGGTGACTCTCCTGGGAGGAGAGGGCAGGACCCCAGAAGGAGAGGTAGGGGAGGGGAGCCTCGCCCGTGACCTCTGGTCAGCCTGAGGGTACAAACCCGTGTCAGGATGCCCTACCTGACTTGGCCGTAAGTAGAGTGGGGGAAAGGTGCCAGGCACCTGGGGCTACTGCCCCCCACTTTCTGATGCCCAAGAGGTTAGAGAGGCCTGACAGGCATGAGGCCTGGCTCTCATCACAAACAGCTGTCAGTGGCCACTGTGGCTGGTGGTCCTGGTGGACAGAGTTGCCCCTGGGAGGGGGCAGGATTCACACCCTGGGGGTGGACTGGGCCACACCTGTGTGTTGGCCAGGTGGGTAAAGTCTACCAGTGTGGACACATCTGTGAGTGAAGTAAGGTTAGGTGTTGCACAGATGGGGTTCCCAGGTGAGGAGAAGGGTCCCCCATGGTTTAGTCTAGTGGGCCCTGAGAGTATGGTTAGAGGGATCCAACTGGGCTCAGGAAGGTATAGAACAGGAATAGTCCCCTGCTGTATGGGCCAGTTTCCGTGATCTATCGCCCTAAGCAGGGAATCCCATTGAGGTATCGTTTGGTCTACACTGGCTTTAGGCTGGAAGGGAGTTGTGTTGGAAATGGCCCTTTTTGCAGGGTTATCCCCAAACATTTTGCTTCTCCCTCCCTTCTTTTTCTTGACCTGTGGTGGTTGGCAATAGGACTCTCTGCATTTTACCACTGCTGATCAGTGCAAAAGTACATATGCTCTCTGTATAAATTGCTATTATGATTGGTTATCCATGATTGGCAGATTTGTTTCATCAGTAGGTCCCTAGTAAAGTGCACTGAGTGAACCAGGGCTAGTGATTCAAATGCAACTAGCGGGCCTTCAGCACTGATTGTGCCGCCCACATGAGTAGCCCTAAAATGGTGCCACCGCAGTGCCTGTGTGTGGTTGCTAACTGCCATCCTGACCTGACCAGTGTCCCCACTGGCCAGGCCTAACCCTTCCCTTTCTGTACACATTGAACACCCCTATGGCACGCCCAAGGTACCCACCTGGGCAGGGTGCAGTGTATGTGAAAGGTAGAGCATGTACTGGTGTGGGTGACATGCTCTGATAGTGAAATACTGCCAATTTTGTTTTTCACTATTGAGGCTAGAATGGGGAATGCTGTGTATAATGTTTACCTGCATATCTTCCCATAGGAGCCAGATAGAAAATTGAAGTCTGTTATCCCTGAACTCAGAATTTAATAACCCATCTTTTAGGAAGGATGGTTTTTAAATCCTGTGTTTGCAAACAACACTTTTAGAAAGTGGCTGTTTTCTTGTCTGACCTTTCTGTGTGCCTCTGCCTGTTCATGAATTGACTGTCTGGTTTGTGAGTGACAGGGGCTGGGGTGGCACCAGGAGGCTGGGTGAGTCAGCACTAGGCTAAAAAGCTCCATCTGCATCTTGAGTGGTGGGAGGGGATAGCACTTGGGCCTGAATAGGGCTGTGCCTGCATTCCACAATGCTGGCTCCATCTCCTGCTGGGTGGCTGATGACCCCGCCCCTCTCTCTCAAAGGAAAGAAGGAGTCGTGTAAACAGAGTGCTCCAGAACTGACCAGAACTGGTTTCAACTAGGCAAAGGCCTCTCTACCTTCGGAGAACAAAGAGGATATTGGTATAAAAAGGGGTACCCAGACTGATGAGGAAGGACTGACCTGCTGTGTGTTTGTGGGCTGACCTGCAGTTGCTATTCTGCCAAGGAGAGGGGAAAGACTTTGCTGTTGCTGTGTCCCCTGCTTGAAGAGATCTCTGAGGGCCTGAGAAGAGCTGGCCTCCTGTTAAGAAGTCCCAGGAACAAAAGGACTTCACCCCCAGCTTGCCCCCGAACTCTGCTGTGTGAGTTCTGACCTGCCTAGAGAGTTTGAAACATTTGTGGGGCCTCTGCTGTTTGGGGAGCTGGAAAAGAAGAAGAGAAGAAGATCTAAAATTTTGCACGCATCGCTCGCTTGCCGAGCGCATAGTCGACAGTGCAAGAAAATTCCCGTTGCCGCGAAGATCGACGCAGTGCCTGTTGCCGCTGCAAGACCCGACATGTCGCTCGCTTGCGGAGCGCATCGCTCCGGTGTGGGAAGATTCCTGTTGCATCGAATATCATCTCAGAGCATGTCATTGCTGTGAGACCTGCCGCATCGCTTGCCTGCAGAACGCATCCTGTCGCTGCAAACATCGTTGCAGAGTCCAGCTCCAACAAATCGAGGGGCCGCTACAGAAGAGGATCAACGGTGCGCCGCGCATTGCCGCTGCACCTAAGATCGTCGCCGTTCCGGAGATCATTGCATCGTACCTGTGCAAGTTGCTTCCTACCGGAGAACCTGCAACCTGGAATCCATACAAGGTATCGCATCGCCCCCCATACAGACCGGATTCTACGCAACCCGCCCGCTGTGTGCAGCGGGGTTGTCGCATCACCTCCCAGGGTCTCAGGAGTGACACATCGCTTGTTTTCTGACACTGTAGCTTCCGCTTGGAACTTTTGTCGCATCTGCAGGTACTTTGGGCTAAAAGTGACACAACTGTGGATTATTTTGGTGCAAACCCTTGAACTCTTTTTAAAGTCTTATTTTGGAACAGTGTATGTTGGATTTTTGTCGTTTTGGTCTTGTGTAGTCTAGATAAAAATACTTTCTTTTTCTAAACTGGTGTGTAGTCCTTTTGTGGTGTTTTCTCTGTGTTACTGTGAGTGTTGGTACAAATACTTTACACATTGCCTTGATAAGCCTGTCTGCTCGTGCCAAGCTACCAAGGGGGTGAGCATGGGTTATCCAAAGAGTGTATCCCCCTTACCCTGACTAGAAGCAAGGATCCCTATTTGGACATTGGTACCTACCTCTGCCAACTAGAGACCCCAAGATCTAACAATGACTATGTAGTCTTGGCATTCATTACACCTACATTTAATTGCACCAGCTGCAGGTTTCTGAGCAAAGCTTTTGGCAAAAGCAATCATTCCATTACAAATTAAGCACTGCACAAGTGGTTGTCACATTACGAACACTACCAGCCACTAAGAAGCAAGTCCGATCAGTAAACTCCAGATTCCAATAAGGCACGGTGCTTGGATTAGCCTATTGTGCTGGGGCAGTGTTATTTCAAGTCAGGTATGAATGACATTGCTCCGGCCCACACTAGCATGGTCCGATCATGTATCTGCTCTACATATTGCTATTTTGTTTGCAGGAGCCAGATAGTTTGTTAGGTAATGCACCTGCTGAAGAGGGGTGAAAATACTCTAAATAGAATGTAGTGTGGTTGGGAATTGACCCAATATAGCAGGCCATGTAAAAAAGGGCTGTCATAACAGACTAACTTTTAAAATGGTTAAATATCTAGATAACCCTTCCAGGGGCAAACAGTGAAGAATCAACTCCTTGAATCAAATATTGTGGAAACCATAACTAGGGCATCTGAGGCTGAAAGCATTTGTATTGTAATTGAGCTCTCTAGACATCTCCGCAGGACACTCGACTAACATTTTCTGATTTTTGTATATTGTAATTTGAAATCTTTATAGTATGAATTTGCTTAATTAACTTTTTTTAACCCTTTGAAATGTTAATTTATCTAGTGTATGGTGATAGCAGAGGAATTGCTGGTATGAGGTCTTATGTAGTAAGTTCTGAATTCTGCAAGTGGCCATACATGTAGACCCTGAAGGTTTTCACAAAGAAAATAACTGTTGAAATAAAGAATATTACAATTAAGCAGGAAACAAGGGGATTTGTGACATTTTCATCTTTAACCTTTTGTCATGATAGCCGATTTAGAAAAGCAATATCCCATTACCGCCAAACTCTTCTGATTTGGAGGATGTATAGGGTTTGCAGATTCTTCAAGAACCTAAGGTACCCAGAGTCAACTACTGATCTGCACTCTTCAATGGTTTTTCATTGTGTACTGAGTATAGACCAATTCATATGGTGAAATACGTATAGTGAAAAATGGGTATCAAGAGAACCTATGTATTTTTGAAAGAGGCACAGGATATGGAGAGCAGGAACAGTGGTTATTTGTAGATCACCGAATTTGTAGTTACCCTTAATAGCATTTGATTTAGAGGGTATTTTTCAAAATGTCTTGTTTCCTATACACTGGCTTACATTTCGAAGGCACACATGTAGGTAAATCCAATTTGTAATTACACATGTTCTACTATGGTATGCTCCCACATGTCTTTCAATAAAAATGGAACCTCACTTGTTTGGGTAGGCCCAGCACCAGCGACAGGACCTGGGCCAAAACGCAACATGGACGCATCACATTTTTCCCAATGTGAATAGCTATGTAATTTGGAACCTAGCTCAGCCGGCACCTAGGGACACCTAGCAAACCTCTAAATTGTTTTCAAAGTAGACACTATGGGAAATCCCGGGTGGGGTGACTTGCATGGATCCCATCAAGTTTTTTTACCCAGAATGACTTGCAAACCTCAGATTCTGACTAGAAAAATACATTTTCCTGATATTTCTGTGCTGAAAAGTTCTGGATTCTGCAGGGAGCAGCAAACTTTCTTTCACCCCAAGTCTCCTGATAAAAATGGTACCTCACTTGATTGGGTTGGTCCAGTGCCCGTGACAGGGAATGGCCTAAAACACAACATGAATGCATCACAATTTCCCACTCAAAACTGACTCTTGTAGTTTGAGCCTAGGCAGCATGTGCGCTTCTCCCCACAAGTCCAAAAACAAAAATAAAAAACCTCACTTTATTGAGGAGTCCGAAGGGGCAGAGAGGGTTGGAAGTTCACCTGCTCCCTTCTGCAAATGAGCCCGCTCTGTGGGCTAGCATCAGATGCTGTGAGGCGACATGGAAGCAAGAGGCCGCGAGGCAGCAGGGAAAGAGATGCTGTGAGGCAGTGAAGAAGAGAGGGTTGGCACCCACCCGTTCTCATGATCTGCCAGCCCGCGGCTCCCTCAGAGAAAAGCCTCCCTTATACAATTGCCCTGGATGCCGTGAAGAGGAGGGGCGGTGGGGGAAGCACTCACCCGCTCCTCTTACTCCTCTATGGTGCGACTCTGACGATCCTGGGGGTAGTTCATCCGTCTACATCGGGCTCCTCAGTGCTTCCACGCTCCCAGGAAACTTGAGCATTGCAAGAAGCACTCACACATTTCCGCAATCAACCCGACATGGACCTACAACTGCTACCTGTTTTGGGAAACTTTTTCAAGTTAAAACAGACAAAAATATCAAAATACAACTACCCTAGTTCTTACAGCCTCCCTCCTCTTTCCTCAGGAGCATATCCGAGGATCACCGAGGTCTTCCCTCAGCCCACTATGAGGTCCCTCAATGTTGCTGGGTCCCAGTATGTGCAAACGCTGCAGGTCTCCGCATCAATCGTCCGATGGAACTGGCTAGAGCCTGCAGTCTCAGCTTGAGCGTTGACGATGTTGCAGCGGTAGAAAGGCAATGGAGACCTCAAAGTTCCACAGGTGAGCAGTGGTAATTTCTTCTTGCCTGTATTTCGAATCCTATATTTTGTGTATCCTTCCCATGGAAATGCATTGCTGTGGGAGACGATAGTCAGGGCTGATGTGCGATATTTTTCATTTTTGATCCCAAAACCCCAGGAGCCTGCATCGTGAAGGTCCTACCCAGTGGCCACTATTCCACACATACCAAACTTGATCACGCTACTCCTTTCATGTCAGGAATTACCACTGAAGCACATATCAAGGAATCCACAATGCATCCCCATGAGAGGGCAGCCTCATAGCAGTGAGAAACCAATTAGGCTGATTGTCACTACCAGGACATGCCACACAGTTAAGGCACATGTCCTACCTTTTACCTACACCGCACCCTGACCATAGGGCTAGCTAGGGCCTACCATAGTGGTGACTGGTTTGTAGTAAAAGGGGAGTCACGGATGTGGCAACCACTTTATGTACCATGTCACAGCAGCAGTAAACTAATTTTGCAGGCCCTCTAGTGGCAGAGGCCTGAGATAGGTTTGAAAGGCTACTTTGGTGTGTCACACAAGCAGCGCTGCAAGCCCACCAGATGGTTCATTTTCCATCTTAGCCCCTCTTTTAGTGATCTTGTGCCTGCATCTTTAGGGATTGTGGTTACCCTGTATTTTTATTAGCAGTTTACCGTTCCATCATGGCCATTGCATAATCTTTCTAGTATTAACAGTTTGTGTTAATACCTTGGTACTCCCCATTTATTCTTTTGCTTCTTCTCAATTCTTTGACACTGCTTTATCCTAGACACTGGACTATTTTGTTTATGGCAGGCTGTCAGGGACCCCTATTGGGCTGCTCTCCAATTATTTGGAACCCTAAGTACCTTTTTTGTTGCCTCATTATATGCATTTGGCTCTCTTTCCTACATAGCTGCAATTCTTTCTTGTCTTTGAACTCTGCGTGGATAATTCACGCACTCAATCGTTTACACTTCCGGGTTTCCTGCCAGTGCTATAAGAACGCTTTCCTATCTTATCTTCTTCCCCGAATCCATTTCCGGCTGCAACTGAAAGGATCCAGGGACTCAGTTTCCTCATGACGCTCATGGCATTGTCCTTACCAGGTAAGAGTACTGGAGCTTTTTCCGCCGCCTACTTATAACATGACTTGTCACTGTTTTGCTGCTTGAGGGAACCCTACTCTACCCTCCTGGTTTCCATTACCCGCTTTGCGTGTTCCCCTCCCTGTTACCTTCCATCCGTGCAGTTGTGTCTGCTCTGGTCTAGCTATTGGGGACATCATGCTTTCCCCTGAGCCCACTTAGTGCTTATGAGGCCATCCTTTGGTCTCATTCAATTGGGAGTTCTCCGTGTTCAGGGTGCTACGGTACCTTATGTTGATGGTGTCATTACTCTCTCCCAATGCCCACAGTTTACCTTGACATCTCAGTGGGTATCCCTCTCCTTTTGCGGTATTTTCTTTATCAACCCAGTCTTCACCCTTGACACTTATACGTATTCCCTTCTGTCTTTTAGTGTGCTTTGGACATTTGTGACTGGTTACCATTTTGTTGCCCTCCCGTCACGGCCATATTGATATTAATTTCTCCATGTAACTTCGGCAGGAGACATTTGTGGCTCCCATTTCCCTAAAGTGTCATTTATCTGGCCCTCCATATCCATCCCTCGAGGTTTGTTAGTCTTTTTATCCTCACATTTGGGTTCTGTATCCATTTTAGACCATGTATAGGTTGTTCTAATATTAGTGTTCCCCTATATTTTTTAATAGGTTATCCTCGCTTTCAGCAGTTCCTTCAGCTGGATGAGGTCCTTTTGTTCAGTGATCTTTGAGTTTGCACCAGCCCAAGTAGCATTAAATCCTGCACCAGTGCCTCCGGTGTCTTTATGCAGCTCTGTGTGCATTCGCTGGTCTTTTTTACTTTCACTATTTTATTCAATCACTCCTCGGTCTGTATGTTCCACGTTATTCACTGATGTAGGGCTATAAGGTTAATCACTCACCTTCCTCTGCACGTCTCTGCTTCCATGCTATCATGTGGGATTTTTTGTCACTGCCCCATTAGCATGATAATTGTCCTGTTTTTGACAATCTCTGACACAGAGAATTTAGAAGTGATGAGTTGTGTGCTTTAAAAGCTTTTGACAGTAGAGCGTGAATGCATTTTGACTTGTTATTTATTATTAAGTTGCTTCCACTTTCTTTAGATTGTCTATTCCTTTTTTGAACAACTGTATTTCCGTGGTTCTTTCCTCCTTTTATTATATTTGGCATTTATACACTTAGGGCCTAATTTATGAGAAATTGGCATAGGGCAGCACTGCAATTCTTCTTGCTATGATGCCCTACGCCAAAGTGAAAGAGCAGGAATACACAGTATTTATGAAATACAGTGCTTTCCTGTCCTTTCCCCCTGTGCTATGCACAATTTGCTGCCTAGAGCCAGGATTGTTTTTGTGCGGAAAGGGCCCTCTTCATGCACAAAACAATACAGAGAGGCGTTTTTCTCAGAATGCAGCACCTGTGGAAAGAGGAAAAAACTAGGAAAAAGAAAAATGTTTCTCCTCGCTATGCCTGCTTTGGGGAGGCGGTAGATTTAGGCACTGACACAGGTTTACGTGATTAAGTAAATCTGGGGCAGTGCCGAAATCCATGGGAATTGCATGGGAAAATTCACCACAACGCCCATGGAACGCCGCTTTGACGCAGAGTAAGGCAAGGCAGTGACTTGAGCTGCTTTGTCTTACTCCATATCTATGATGCCACACAAACCCACGTAGAACGGCCTCTTAGATATGGTTGAGAGGCATGCGCCACCCGAGCACCAAGAAAAGTAACCCTCCGGCGGCACTAGCCCATTATAAATAAGACCCTCAGTCTCCTCAGGCCTGTAGAAAAATGTGAAGAAACACAATAATTCATGTCTCTGCCTTTAACACAGTGAATCCATAGGCAATCATTTGACTCATGGTGCCAGATGTGCAGAGAGCAGACATCTGATGGTGATATCTCAATCTGAATTCTTCAGATGAGACATCTCTGACCTGTCATTTGGCGAGTGACAAATGTGTTTTCCAGTTAACCTTTTAATATCCAATCTATTCAGGAGAGTTTTGTCTGCTTTCCAGTTCGCAAGCTTATTTTTGAATACCTCCTTTTCGTTTCCGCATATTAGAAAACACGCATGATTTAAAATGAGCATTGGCAAAGTCAGGCCTTTAAAGACATTGGATGTGAAATGTTTAGAACATGTGTGTTAAATGGGTGAGTAGTGCATGCAGTGAGTGGAACATTAAGTAAATGAGACAAGTGAGTTATTGAGTGTGATATACCAAGTGTGTGGGTGTAATAGGACATTGCAAATTGGGTAGTAACTGAGGGGCATATTTACAAGCAAGTGATGGAGTGTCAAAATTGCTAATGCCGCGCTTCATTACTTTAGAAACGCAGGGATGCTGGCACTAACTTCAGCTGCCTAGTGCCAACACAGACACCCTTTCCCCATAGTGCAAGGGTGCTTTTGCTGAGATAATGATTGTTTAGGTGTATGAAGGGCCTACAGCCCACATAGAAGTTGCATATAGACTTTTTTTAATGATTGTTTATGTGAAGGGAAACCTTCCTGCACATAAACAATCATTCATGGCAAATTTGCTGTTTCTTTGTGTGCTGCACAATGCAGCAAACATAGAAACAGCAAAAACGAGGAGAAACAAAGCATTTCTCCTCGTTTCACCATGTTAAAACCAGGGTTTCCCTGGTCTTAATTTTGGCACTGCCTCCTATTTAGGACACCCTTGTAAATAGGGGCAGTGCCAAAATCGCTGGGTGCTGCGGCAACACGCATTGGCCTCACCTTTCACGCTAAGTGTAGCTTGAAAGGGAGTCTTTATTTACAAGTGGCATTAAGCCATGTTAAATAGCTTAATGCAGCCTTGAAAACACTGCGAAGCCCCTATCGCTACTGGAACGTCATTAAAAGTGACGTTCCTGTGGTGATAGATGCTTGTAAATATGCCCCAGAGTGACTTGACAAATTAACAAGTTATCTAAATTGGTACTTTGGAGATATCAAAAGGACACTTGTTGAGGAGAAGCTTCGCGGGCATCCAAGATGGTCGCGTGAGCACAGAGCTCCCCGGACCCGCGCCGCCCTTCACGGATATCCTGACTACATCCTGATTTCGAGGACGGGCTTTTGTTCGTACATCCTTGCTGATCTTCGTACCTTTTGAAAAATCGAATTTGGACGCTGAGGTCCACTTTTGCATCGTCTCTTCTTTTTGTGGCCTACCCCGAGGCGGACCGGGGGCTTGGTTGCTTGGCAGGCCGTGGAGTAGTGGATCAACAACGGCTGAGGGGGTCCCCTCTGGTCGACCCCTCCTGACTTTCGGTTTTGTTTTCTGCTCCCGGCTCTGATCGGCAGAGGTGTAGCCCTGATCCACCTTCGGCTGGCCTTTTGTCACTTTGCTGTTTGGTGCTGGCCCGACTGGCTGCCCACAACCCGGCCTTTTTTGTGCCTACAACCATCCGATCTGGTCTTGTTGACTGTCTGGACACTCCACGACCGGCCATTTTCACCAGGTCGCGAGGACCCCTTCGGGGTCCCTTTTCCAATATGGCCACCGGACCGCCTCTTGAGAAGCGCAAGACCAAGGCACCTCTCCATGGTGGCCAAACCCAGACGAACATTATGGATCACTACTCGCAGGTCAAGGGGTCGCCTGGCGCTACGGGCCGCGCTTCGGATAATCCTAAGACCGTCTTTTCAGCGTCTTCGGAACCATCCTTATAGGACGTCATGGGTGCCATTGCCAACATGCAGGCCTCTATGGGACATCAGTACGAGGCCCTAGCCTCTAAGATCGACACGGTGGCAGTTGACATTACGCTGATTAGAGCGGATCTTGCGAAGACCAATGAGAGGGTCGAGTCATTGGGCTTGAAGACTTCTAGTCTTACTGCGGATGTCACAGACGCTCAGACTTAGATCGGCAATCTGCGTTCCTCGCATGACCTGATGGCTCGTCCTCTCGAGGACTACGAAAACAGTGCCCGTCGCAACAACGTGCGCCTTATTGGTGTCCTGGAGAATCCCGAGATCCTGGGGGTTGACCTCTTGGTGGAGGACTTGATTACCAATTATCTTTCTCCCGCTGGACTCAGCAAGTTCTTTGCTGTTGAGCGCGCTCATCGTGTTCCTGGCGGGAAGGCTAAGCCGGGTGCTCCCCCGAGGCCCATTATTGCCAGGTTGTTCCACTTTAGAGACCGGGATGCTGTTCTGCAGGCCTCACGGGACAAGGGCCCAGTGAATTTTGAAAATGCCTCCGTTTCTTTTTATCCTGACTTTTCACCGCTTGTCCAGAAACAAAGACTTGGATTTCAGGGAGTGAAGAAACGATTGCGGGACTTGGGTCTTAAGTACGCCATGTTGTTCCCTACCAGGCTTCGGATTGAATATCGGGAACGTGTATTCTTTTTTGATCACCGCGAAAATGTCAGTGACTGGCTCGACTCTCTGCCTATAAGAGATGAACATACTGGGCACCCCAAAGGCGCCGACGGGGGTGTGGCGGAATGAGGATTTTACCTGTGGATCCTGGCGTCTGAACTTTTCTGCTGTTTCAGCTGAGTCTGGACTTGGGTCTTCTGTTAGGCCTAGATCAGCCTGGGGGTGGCGGGGGTGAATGGGGACTCTTCTTCCTCCTGGGTTCTTTGCGTAGCTTAGTTTAGTAATGGGGCGACAGGCACACTGTCAGGGCGGGGGGAGTAACACGTTCAAGTTGGGGGGTGGTGGGGGTGTGTGTGTGTGTGTTTCTGTTTACTCACGAGGCATCGAATTGTTTTTCTCATCTGCACTGATCATGGGGTTCTATGTGGGTCCTGCTCTGTCTAGTTTTCGGGGATGGAGGGTGGCGAGTTGAGACTGTTATCCTGGAATGTCAATGGGTTAGGGGACAGAATTAAGCGGAGTATTGTTTTGCGATTCCTTAGGCGTCATTCTCCTGATATTGTCCTCCTATAGGAGAAGCATTTAATAGGCAATGCATGTCAGGCAATGAATAGGCGCGGTTATCGGTTGGTGGCCCATGCAGGGTTTACTTCCGGGTCCAGGGGGGCTGGTATTCTCGTTCGGTCCTCTCTCCCTTTTGCAGTTGACGAGGTGAAACTTGACGACAGGGGGCGCTATGCGGTGCTCACTGGTAGGTGGGAGGGGAAGACATTATCCATACTTTCAGTTTATGTCCCCCCGGGTCTGCAGGCTTTAACCTACGCTGATCTGTGTAAAGTCCTTTTGGACCTTCCTGAGGGCCTTCTTATTTTGGGTGGGGACTTGAATTCGGTTGTTTCTGGCTCCTCTGATCGTCACCCTCCCAGAGATCTACCCAGGGCACAAATGTGGTTGAGTGATTTGCTAGAGACCTTTGGGCTTGTGGACACCTGGAGACTACTACACCCTACACAGTTGCAGTACACCTTCCACTCTGGGGCACACGGCATCCTTTCTAGATTGGACTATTTCTTAATGCCAGCGGTCCAATCCTCCTCCATCAGAGAAATCCGACAGCTCCCTAGGGGTATTTCCGATCATTCCCCCTTATGGCTCCGGTATGAGGTCAGGGCAGGCGATGAGGGAAGAGTTGCTCCTATTAATCCATGGTACTTTCGCAACCCCAAGACCCGTTCAGACCTTGTAAAAGCTATTGAGCATTATTTCGACGAAAATGTGGGGTCTGTTTCTTCTGCTGTTTCGCTATGGGAAGCATTTAAAACTGTTATACGTGGTCAGTCCCTGTCCTTGATTGTCGCTGCTAAGAAGGCTGCCAATGTGGAGGTTGTGCGATTGGAATTTGAGGTAGCCGCTCTGGAGGACGATCTTCGGTTGGGCGTCTCCAGTATGACGTTGCACTCTCTTGCTTTGAAACAAGCTGACTACAAGGCTCTGGTAACTGATGCTGCGAAAGTGATGTACAGGGAGCAGCAGGGACGATTGTATGATGTGGGAGACAAAGCGGGTAAATTGCTTGCGTGGTTGGACAAGAAAGAGAGGGTTAATCGTGTGGTCACTGTGATTGAGCGGCCTGATGGAGAGTGTGTCACTGATCCAGCTGGGATCGTTCAGTGTTTTGCGGACCACTTTGAGACTGTATACACCTCTGTTTGTGATAGGGATGAAGAGGACTCCCGATTGTTGTTGCGGAACATTGCTTTGCCTCGCCTTTCTGACGCTGACAGAGACCTCATGGATGCTCCACTTACAGTGGATGACGTTGCGGTGGCTATGCGTTCCCTCCGTTCGGGTAAGGCGATGGGCCCCAATGGTTTGCCCATTGAATTGTACTAGCTGCGACCTGATAAAATGGCGCCCTACTCAAGGGATATGTTCCTTGAGGCTCTGGAGTCTGGCTCCCTCCCCTTGGACCAACGACTCGCTACTATCGTAGTCATTCCTAAGGAGGGTAAGCCACGGGATCGTTGTACTTCGTACAGACCTATTTCTTTACTCAATGCCGAACCCAAAATTTTGGCTAAACTATTAGCGAATCGATTAGTAACTGTGATCGGGGACTTGATCCATCCAGATCAATCCGGTTTTATCCCGCACAGCAACAGTGCTTTGAATCTGCGCAGACTCCACGGAGTTCTCGCGAGAGCCGGGACGCTTACTGAACCGGCCATTTTGGCTTCTCTTGACGCTACCATGGCCTTCGACACTATCGAATGGCCCTACCTTTGGGCGGCCCTCTCGAAATTCGGGTTTGGGCCGGGCTTCATAGCCTGGGTGAAACTTCTTTATGAGAGTCCCCTGGCCCAGGTAGTTGTTAATCGAAGAGTGTCTTGTGTTTTTACGCTTGGACGGGGTACCCGGCAGGGCTGAGCGCTGTACCCTTTGCTTTTTGCTCTCGCTCTTGAACCTTTGGCGGAGTGGCTCCGTTGGGAACCTTCTATGCGGGGCATCCGATGGTCTCCTGATTTCGAGGATCGAGTCTCGCTATACGCGGATGACATCCTCCTATATCTCACTTCCCCTAAAAAGTCCCTGAATGTACTTTTTGATGTTCTGACCTCTTTCGGAAAGAACTCCAGTCTTGTTATTAATTGGGCTAAATCCTGCGTCTACGTTTTGGCGGGAGATCTCCCTCCACTGACGCGTAGATTTCCGATTCACATGACGGAGATCGGTTTCAAGTACTTGGGGATTTATGTTTCCTTGGACCCCTCTAGGTGCTACGAGCTTAATTTATTACCCCCCCTTCAGCGGCTCTCGCTCGATGTGGCTTGCTGGCGTAGGTTGCCGCTGTCGCCCCTTGGTAGAGCGGCGCTTTTCAAAATGATGTCTCTGCCTCGATTTTTGTACGCGCTTCAGAATTCCTTTGACCCGATTGCCTCGGGTTATTTTCGTGAAGTGGAGAGCCTACAGAGGCAACTGGTCTGGGACGGGCGTGCCCGTATTGCTCTTTCTAAACTCACGCTTCCGTGGTATGATGGCGGTATAGCCCTCCCGGACATCAGACGTTATTACTGGGCATCCCAGTTAAGTGCGATTAATCATGCGACCTACGCACCAGGCCCTGCCCCGGCGTTCTCCATGGATAGATTTATCCTGCCAGGGGGGACCTTCAGCAGAGCGTTGTACTCTGGAGGACTCCGTGGAACATTGACCGGTCCCACTAAGATTGCAGTGAGAGTGTGGTGTGATGCGAATGCGGCCTTGGGTTGGTGTGGCAGGTTCACTCGAGCCACCCCTTTGTATGATTCGGAATGTTTGGGCCATTTGTGGAAAACGAAAGGCTTTGATAAATGGGATATGATTGGTATCAGCAGAGTGGGCGATCTGTGGTCGAAGGGTACTGTCAAGTCCTTTGACGTGCTGCAAGTGGAGTATGAGCTTGGTGACAATGAATTCTTTAGGTACGCCCAGATCCGTCATGCTCTGTTGTCTGTGTTTGCTGCGGGTGATGATATTCCTGAGTCTTCCCCTCTGGAGGACTGCATTTTGGATGGTCATGTACCCGACAGCACGATCTCATTGATTTATAAAAAACTCATCAATAACAGAGCTGACTTGCTGGTTCGCCTCAGGGCCGCGTGGTGTGCGGACGGACTGGAATTGGATGATGAGGACTGGCAGTCTGCTTTGTCCTCGCCCAGGGAGGTTGCCATTCCTGCTCATTTGAGGTTTGTCCAGCTTAAGATACTTCACCGAGTGTATGTCACTGGGCCTTGTCTGGTTCGAATGGGTTTTTCCTTGAATGGGTTATGTAAGCATGGCTGTGGGATGTCTGGTACCTTTCTCCACATATTGTGGGAATGCCCGGAGATGGTTAAAGTCTGGTCCCAAGTACATGATGTCATGGAGAGTGTCACGGGTGTGTCCCTGCTGCCCGAGGCCAGGCGTTGTTTGTTGAATGTTTGGGAGCCTAATGACTACGGCTCAGCACAGATTGTATGGGCGACCCTTGGAAATATGGTCGCGAAAAGGGACATTGCCCAGCTCTGGGGTTCACATAGACCGCCCACCTTATCCAAGTGGAAAGAAAATATGGACTGGTGCATGTTCCGAGAGAAGACTGTGTACCTTTCCTGGGGACGGCCCAAGAAATGGGTTAGAATCTGGTCCCAATGGAACGCCTATTGTGGTAATATATGTACTCCCCCGCAGGATGTAACCATTGATGTGTCTTCGTCCCCCTAATTGACATTCACTCTTCATCTATTGTCAATGATTCCGCTTGTTTCCTTGTCCGCCCCTATCCCCGTACTAGTTGATTGAAATGTATCCATCTATCCTTTGAGCTCTGCCCGCACGGACCCATGATAATGTACTATTATGTTTTTGCCTTGTGTGGTTTGGTTTGTTTTCATGTATGTTTGTTTAATTTCAATAAAAAATTTATTTTAAAAAAAAAAGGACACTTGTTGCTTCAGAGTTGAGTCCAATGCTTATTATCTCTTGGGCACTTCAGTTCAGCTCTCCCTGGTACAGTGTGATGTGTTAGTGGTACAGTTCTATAGAACTTCTACTGTTCAAAATATCACCACGGTTGGAAGTTACCTATCACTGGTGAAGCAGGTGTAGGGGCACTGGAGCCCAGACCTGTGAGAATTCTCGCGCACCCCAAATATGGCTTTGGTACTACCCAACAGTGTGTGATGAGGGTCTTTTTCATTGCCATTTGAGCCCCTGTCACACTTGTTTTACTACTCTCTCAACACTGCAGAAATATAGTTTGCCAAGCATCAGGGCAGGGAATGACTGTGAAATGCAAGTTTTATGACAACACTCCGTGTTGTACTACTGTAGTACTACACAACTTACTACAATCTGCAATTTTGGATCAGGCCCTCAGTATTCCGTTTGAACTGTGTTGGATGTAATTAAGAGCTATGTTTAAAGCTATTTCCATCTACAATTTTATTGGTGTAAACCAACTGAACTGGTAAGCGGAAAAACATTTTTACATTTTCACGGGTAAGTGTGGATGTGCTATAGGTGGATGTGATTTACATCTAGAGTTTTTTCGTTACTTTAGCACAAGCTTTACACCCAGACACTGCTATGAATGTTGCAGTTTACTTGCACCCACTCAAACTGCTCCATCATCAGGGGGTTGACCTGTTTCTCCGTCCTATTCTTCTGCGACTGCCACTTTACTCATCAGTAAAAAGATAGAGGGCTTTGTTCTACCACAGATTACGTTTGATATTGAAACATCTCATTTAAATTAATACCCTGTGTGGTGCATTGAAATTACCCCCACAACTTCTTTGATATGTACTTTAAGCTTCAGCATCACCTTAGTTCAACATTAAGCTGTGAGTGCTACACCAACACACCACACCCTAAACTGCTGTCAGGCTTATCCATTGTTATATCTTTTAGCGTTTGCTATTTCGGTGTGGTGTGTTAACAGTACATTGTAAATTATATTTTTGGAGCATGCTCCATGCTACGTACCATAATATCTACAGGTGTATGTCTGATTGTGTGTGTATAGTTTTATATTCACTCACAAAAACAATGGTTAATAAAGTGCCCTCATAGTTAGGAACTGTAATATTACGTCACTTTACATTAAACAAAACACTTATAAATTCGATAAAAAATAAAGGTTAAAAGGATATTATACTTAGATAAAAATATAAGATAAAACATCCCATTTTCAATGAACAAAATCACTGAATTTCACCTGTTACAGTTATCGCAAGCATCTATCACTCATGTCTTAAAGTAACTATAACTTGAGCCCTTGCCATATATTTGTTGTTCCCAGGCATCTTATTTGTTCTAAATACCCAATTCAGAGTTCTTCACTACTGTAGTGACACATCTTCTTTAGTGTACATTGTAACCACTAAAGGGCCAATAACGTGTCTTGGCAGTGCGGGAACGAGGGGGATGCCACTGCCGTGCCCCCACATTGCAGAGACCAGCCGTCGCCCACCCACCAGATTACAACTTTAAAGCGGTCTGGCAGGCGGGTAATGTGGCGGACCAACACTAGTGTCATTTTTCAAAGGCAGCAGTTCCTTTGAAAAAGGCACCACAATGGGACCCAATAACAAGGTTGCTGCACGGCATGGACTCAAAAGTCCATGCCACTGAGGAACTAGTGTGTATGCACAAAGGGGGGCACATGTTATGCCCCCTGTGTGTATCCACATGCGCTGGATGCACAGGGACCCTGTATGGCCCCCACGTTTCTTTTCTGCCACGTTGTACTTGGAGGGGGAACCTCCAAGACAAGAGGAGGAACCTCCTTGACACCACCGGCAGAGAGGAAACTCGTAATATGCTTGGCGAACCATGGCGGTCTCGCAAAGCATATTGCCATCTCTGACCACTGTGCTACAACCAGGGAACATTGGTTTGCTGGCTGCGGCGACAGTCCCTAGGCAGTCCAACTGCCCTACTCATAATGAGGAAGTCAGACCGCAAATGCAGTGATGGCTGGATCGCCACCGCCATGCCCCGCTAGTCCCGCCAGACTCGTAATTGGGCTGCAACTGTATAATATACATCTCAGCTCCTATTATCGAAACTCATCAACAAACAACCTAGAGGGTGATTTAGAGTGTGACAAGGCCAGAGCACTGCCATAAACTCATGTTGCTTCCATCCCACAAAAGGTATGGTTCCTATGCTCTATTTAGAGTGGGAGGACACAGCTGGCTTTAATCTGACAGTTCATCTGCCACAAGACAGGAAAATCACTCACTTGCCCTTAGATGCAGGTGTGAAAACTCCCTGCTCATCAGATTAATTTATGTTTAGTTTTTACAAAATAACATCCCTCTTCGGGACTTTATTCTTGAAAAAAAATACTTTAAAACATTCAGCAAAGTTGCACTGCCTATAGTGCTGCCACTGTAGTGCAGTTCCACTGAAGGGAACACAATCCCCACCTGCCCGGCTGGTAACTCTCAGTATAGTGGGCAGGTATCTATTGGAAAGATGGAAATAATGGACTTCACTGACGTGCCAGCCAGGCTGATCACTAGCCATAAAGTAAATAACTGCCTTTGTCTTTTGTGGTCAAGTTACACTCAGAGGGAATGGCAGAAAAGGGGCTTGTGCAACTTAATATTTCAAATAATAGCAGCAACCATCTACTAAACAGTGTTTCGTGAATACATGAGCAGGTGTGTTGCAAACTGGTCTGTTCTCCAGTGGGCTAAAAGGATTTTAGCATATTCCCTGGGAGCATCCTGGAATCTGCAATTGGGAAAGAACCTTTTTGTATCTACAGGAAGCAGCCCTATTGTTGCACTACTTCACTTTTGAACGATAAGAGGGAACTTGTTTGATGTACCAGACACACACACAAACAAAGTTATGAAAGTATTACTCATTGTTGAAATGTTCCCCATGTTGGGTTTCCAGGTACTTAAGGGTGAGACTTTAGTGGCTGCATGGCAAGATGACCTCAGTTTTGCTGTGGTCACTTCGCTGTAGGTAGGTATATAATTATGACCCTCATTTAGAATTTGTCATAGCAGGGCTACTGCCATAAATCAGCATACCGGCCAATTGGCACCACTCCATTCAACTGAACCACTGCTACAGCAGCTCTATTGAAGGTAGCAACCTAATAGAGGGTAGCACCCCAATAGAAGGTAGATGCTCCCTACTCAGGATTTAACATTCAACCTTGGGCAATAGAAATGAAGTGTGAGGCAAAGGTACGTTTGAGAAATCTTTAATTTGCTTCCCTATAGGGACACTCAAACTAAGGCCGCCGGGAATGAAGAGACTGAAGGAATCAGACACCTCCCGGACAGGGGATGTGATTTTGACCAACGACCGAAAAAGGCTAAAATGGTCCAGGCTCGCGGGGGATGAGACTCTACAGGAGAATGTTGAGAATGTGGTTTCTAATATGTTTAATGAAATATTGCCTTATGATTTGCTGGGGGGTAGCCCTGAAAATACAAACATTATTATTGACCTCCATGAGCGTTGTTTTGATCAACTAAAGATTCTCCTTTCTCTTCCATGTAAGAAGGGAATTACTAAATTAAATGTTCCCCGTCAGAAATGGTACAATAAAAAGTGCAGGGAGGCCCACAGTCATCTTATTAAAGCAGTTAAATCCCGGAACATGTGCGCTGTCAAGGCAGCTAGGGTGCAATATAGGAAAACTCAGTGGGAAGCCAAACGGGAGTGGGAGGATATGTATTGGTCTGACCTTTTGGATGCCTCCACTTCAAATAACCCGACTAAATTTTGGGACTTAGTAAAGTGGGGCAAGGACCCAGACTCACGTACTCCTACAAACCATGTGCCCCCTGAAGTTTGGGTGACTCATTATTCGGCACAATTTAGTGTTGAGAACACTGATCCCCCTCTTACATCGGGTGAGGCGCTCTTGTCACCTATCTGTGGGGAGAAACTTAATTTCTCTCAAACTGAGGTAGAACTAGCACTTGGCTTGACCCAGCGGAGGAAAGCACCAGGGATGGATCTTATCCCTGCTGACTTGTTCAAAGCTAACCCCGCCCTTTGGGTGCCCTATATAACAAAGATTGCCAATGCAATAGCCAAAGGAGCTAGAATCCCTAAATCGTGGAAGGGGGCGGAGATACTCCCAATCCACAAAAAAGGTGACAGGTCTAATCCGGGCAACTACCGCCCGATTAGTCTCATCGATTCCCTCCAAAAAATTATAGCACGCATGGTTCTGGGCAGGGTTCAAGGTTGGATCGAACTAGAGGACATACTATCTCCCATGCAAGCGGGCTTCAGATCGGGTACGAGCACCATCGACCAGGTGTTCAGATTCTGTCTGATCTACTGGAAGGTGGTTTTGCTCGGCGGTGGTACCATCTTTGCAGCGTTTATCGATCTGAAGTCCGCTTTTGATCTAGTGCCGAGGGACAAATTGTGGTGTGTCCTGAGGGATTTAGAATTACCAATGGAACTACTTGATCTAATAGTTAAAATGCATGAGGACAACTATGCAAGGGTGAGGTGGGGAGGCCAGGGACAAGTGACGGAACCCTTCCCCGTGACCCGAGGTGTCCGTCAGGGCTGTGTCCTGGCGCCAACACTCTTCCTGCTATTCATTGATCAGGTAGTCAAATTCTTCGCAGACACTCCCACTGATGCCCCTTCGTTGGCAGGGACAAGGTTCCCAATGCTCATTTTTGCCGACGACACCCTACTCCTCTCAAAAACACGTAGCGGTCTACAGCGGGCGTTGGACCGCTTTGAGGAGTTCTGTGTCACCAATGACCTTAAGGTAAACGTGGGTAAAACCAAGTTTATGGTCCTTACTAGGAACCATTCTGTCCGGAGCTCCGTAAGCATGAATGGAGTCAACTTGGAACAAGTTGAGACCATGACGTACTTGGGTGTTACCCTGGATCGTCGCTTGGGATGGAAAGACCAAGTCAGTGTTCAACAGCTTAAGCTCGCCCGACTCACTGGCTGTCTTTTGAATGAGCAAAAGAGATCAATCACAAAACGGGTTACCCCAGCGCTAAAGATTTATGATACCAAGATTAACTCTGCAGTCATGTATGGTGCAGACCTCTGGGGATACAAGGATCTCTCAAGCCTATTCAAAATCCAGTGTAAGTTCTTACGGAATCTGATAGGGTTACCCCAATCATCTCCACCCATACCCCTCTGTTTAGATCTGGGGTGCCATCCAATTAACGAGATGGCAAGATTTAGATTGGTGGCCTTTTGGAGGCGCATATGGACCTCCCCCGACCTTACCCTTTTTGCTAAGGAATTGTCTGAAGTCAGGTCAATCAGAGGTTCTGGGAGAATTCCATGGCTGCAAACAGTAAAAACCATTTTGGCAAATATGGGACTAGAACAGCTGTGGACATCTCCTACTACCAACGTCTTTCCCTCCAAACAGGAATTCAAGGCACTGTACTGGGCCTCGCTTCGTCAATCGCGAGTGTCTGCCTCCAGGTCTGCCGGTCTAACGGGAA
Organism: Lissotriton helveticus; assembly: GCF_964261635.1. Lineage (NCBI taxonomy): Eukaryota > Metazoa > Chordata > Amphibia > Caudata > Salamandridae > Lissotriton > Lissotriton helveticus. Next base: position 1,491,618,064 of record NC_136069.1, read on the forward strand.
GGTTTCTGACTTTTAAGTTGGATCCCTCCCGTGAGACATACTGGGATATTATCACCAAACCGCTGGATAAGAAACTTTACCATCAGTTTCGGGTAGGCGCTCTGCCATTGAACTCCTTCACAAAAAATTGGGCCAATGGAGCCACGGAATTCTGCAGATGGTGTCCAGGTCATAAGGAAACCGAGGGTCATTTTTTGTTTGCCTGCCCGATTTATTCAGCGCCGCGTACTAAATGGTAAAACCCCTGTTCCAGCGCGTCCCTTTCAGAAAGTCCTCTGAGGCTATATGGGTCTTAAAAACCAATACCTCAGAGGTAATTGTGGTAAGCCTAGCAAAATTTTTAGGGTGGGCTTGGCTCATCAGGGTAAAAAGCAGACAAAACCCTTAATAGGGCTTCTCAATGTGTTTACTAAAAGTTTAACCGTTTTTCTCCTAAATATAGGATAATGTTTTACGTATTTTTGTATTAGGAATGCTCCCGCCTATTTTTACCTTCTCAAATTTTTCCAATTTTTAAACGACTTGGTCAGGATTGTCTTTGTATTTCTTGGATGTTTAATAACATTTGAATCTTAAAAGTGTTTTTAGTCTAGTTATATGGAATTATGCTGATGTTGGTGTTTTTCTTCTTTTTTTTCTTTTTTTAAATATCATTACTAATGAACATTGTTAATCTTATTTAAAACCCCGAAACTCTTAAATATGTTACAATGCTGTCTTTTATGATTTTCATATTCGAAATAAAGACTTTAAAACCTGAACCTGAAACCTGAGAAATCTTTAATTTGCTTCCCAATAGGTGTTATTGGGAGCAGTGATATAAATGTGTCCCTGACCCACCGCACTCAAGGCGTCACTTTTACGGCACTGGTGCGTCACTTTTAGTGACGCACCAGTGGAGTAAAAAATGTGCCTTGTTGCACCACATTTACAAAGTGACGCATCTACCTAGATGCGTCACTTTGTAAACCCCTGCGCCACATTATACCTGCGCTAGGTATAATGTATGCAAGGGGGGCGTTTTGTCACAAGAAAGAGTCATAGAAGTGACGCAATGAAATCTATAAGATTTCACTACGCCATTTCTTGGACGCTTTTGCGTAAAAATCTAACGCCTGCCTCATGGCAGGCGTAAGACTGACGCAGGCCCATTTCACATGGGGCTTGCCCCATGTGAAAGTACACATTGCTGAAGTTGCGTCACTTTTGTGACAAACTCCAGCAATGCGTCACTTTTGCACCTACAGATACGTCAGAAATACTGACGTATCTGTAACTCCTTGCGACATGATTGATGCGTCATACTGTAAATATGACGCATCATTAGTTTCGCAGGGAGAGCGCAGTGAAAAGTGGCGCATCGCTGTTTTCACGCAGGGATGCGTCACTTTTCATAAATGATGCCCAAGGTTTCCATGCCTCATTTATGGTCAAGGGAGCAGCGCGATTGTGATAGAAAAGTTTGAGCTGAGCCTGCGCTGCAGCACTTGCATTGAGGGCAGTGACATCCCCATCTTTTTTATTCAGTTCTCTTAGTATGGTGAGCGGTCATTTGCTGGGAACTTGGCAGCAATGGTTTCAACTATCATAGTGGCCTGGAGGTCTGCTCTATATACTACTAATATCCTCCAGTGCTCATTTCGGAGCTGTCTATCCGTTTAGTGCTTAAAGCTTAGAAGATATAAAAGGAGAAACTTGGCATTCATCTAAACAGTATGGGCCTCGGCCCAATACATTTGTTGCAGTTCTGGGCCGTGAAAACGTTACCAATGTGCCTTTGGAGAACAAGATGACTATGCCATATGGGGCAGGGCTTCATGTGATATAGTGCATTTTGCAAGCAAGACAAACTTGATTTTGTGTAAAAATTGTGACACTAAATACTAGGGGGCATATTTATAAGTCCTGTGCGGTGCGCTGCTGGAGCATCACTTTTTTCTTAGCCATATCCACAAGGCCACGTAAAGCCACACTGGGTGGCTTTTCATGGCCTGGTAGGTATAGAGTAAGGCAAGTCAGCACACGTCGCTGCCTTGCCTTACTCTGCTTAAAAGAGGGGTTTGGTGGGTATTGCTGTGTGTTTCCCCACTTAACACTCATGGTATTTGACATTGCCCCAGATTTAGAACATCAGGTAAACCTGGAACAGTACCAAAACATTGCGCCTCTCTAGAGCAGGAATAAGCGAGGAGAAATGTGAACATTTCCTCTCGTTTTTTTCCACGTTCCACAAGTGCTGCATTCTGCAGCACACCTAGAAAGAGGAAAATGCCTCTTGTGATTGCTTTTGTGCAGGGAGGTGCTGCTTCCTGCACCAAAACGTTTGTGCCAACAACCCAGACACGGTGCAAGGGTGACTGCGTTGGTGCACTGCTTCAGAATGTGCACAGGTGCTTGCTGAAAGGACAGGAATGCACCATATCTTGTAAATATGGTGTATTCCTGTCTTTTTGAATTGGCGTAGGGCAGCGCAGCAAAATGATTTGCGATGCTGCCCTACGCTAATTCCTTGTAAATATGCCCCTAGAAGAGGTGTGTTATTGGCCTATGGCCTAGAAATGTAGACTAAGCGCCTGATTACAACTTTGGTAGTCTTCCAGCAGCGCCGCCACTGAGCTGTCCACTGGAGGACTGCTAAAGCCGTGATGCACCAGCACTGGATTACAAGTGGAATCCAGGTCAGGCTGGAGGTGCTGTGGCGGTCTCATGGCGGTGGGCTGTTAGGCTCAAAGGCGAGCCTAACATGCAGCCCACAGCCATGTAAGGGCCTGCAGCACATTACTGCACAGTGTGGCATGAATACCACACCCTGTAGGAATGGGGGTACATTATTGTGCCCTCCACATGCACCCACAGGCCCAAATCTGGCAGGGGGCCTTGTCAGGCCACTATTAGTTGCCTCTCCACCACTCTTCTCATGGTGGGCTTACTGTCATGAAAAAGGTGGTGAAAGGAAACTCAGAATATGCTTGGCGGTGAAGGCAGAAGCACAACAAACATATTCATGCCAGTTGCAGCCGGCTGTCTTGCGGTGCTCTGACCACCACACTCTGAAAACTGCTGGCAGACCCGCTGTGTGGCGGTGGTCGGATCGCCACCACGAGTTTGTCAGTAATGTGGACCACTGTACTCGTAATTAGGCCCTTACGGCTTGAATAGTAATGTGTGCTCAAAAGCCATGTTTTCCGTTTTGAAGCTTCATGTTTTGTGACACAGTTCAAGTTAACAAGCAGAAGAAATACTTTCCACTTCTGTAGTGTCACATGGCCGATGGGGACATTGTCGACATCATTAAGTTAGCATGAGCCCTGCTGCCATGATGCAGCTTTTGCGTGCGTTACTACATGGCTTTATTTTTGTTATGTTATGTTATAGTGGATTTGTAAAGCGCTTGTACACCAGGTAGGTTTCTTGGTGCTACTGGGAAAGGTGAAGGTGGGGCAATTTATTCTAGAATTACTGGTATGCCTGTTTGAGAAGCCATGTTTTTTGAAGTTTGCAGAATGTCATGAGGTCAGTGCAGGATCTAATCTCTAACGGCATGGAATTCCAGTATCTTGGGGCTAGTGTAGAGAAACTGGATCCTCCATTTTTGCAAGACTCTGTTTATGCCTTTCATGTTCTCTGCCTGTTCCTGGAGTTTAGTCTGAATATTGTGAGCAAGTTCAATAAATAATGCCCCTTGTATTCTGTTCTGGTCAGGCCCTAGCACCTAGACAAAACACACTAACGCAGCTGCGGCTGGAAGCTCGTACTTCAATATTTCTGGGATAAATGTTTAGGTAACACACACTTGGAGAAGGACTTTTCCAGGGAGAAGAGCAAACTGCGCATACGATGTAGAAATACCACCTATGGTCTAAGGTATAGCATCTGCTGACAAAGCCCAGAGATCTTCTATTATATAATAATACTACTTCTAACCAAGGTGAGGGAGGTTAGGCACTATAGTCCTTTCTCCATTGTCTTTGTATAATGACATCTCTCTTTATGATGTATGGCCTAGCTGCATTGCTACCAATATTCGTGTTATGCATTTTTCTGCTGGTTGTGGCACGTATACTGCATGTTAGAGCACGTGAGTTAAAATAAACAATTTAAACTATATTTGTGTCTCAGTCAGATCTTATTGTGGACAGGTACGAGAGTGTGAGCGAAAAGGTGTGTCTTGGTACCGCGATTCCTGAGAGATACGGAAGTGTTGTCTTCTGTGTTGTCTAATCATTTGCTTCTCCGTGAGTGAGTAGGAGGGCGAGTGAGACACTATAGCTAGTTGGTCCTGGGCTCGTGGGTACTAAGATGATAGGAAGGCACAGTCCTTACACACTGAGGTCCCATAATCCTGCGCAGAGTTCTGTGTATGTGCAGAAACCCTGCAACTGGTGCACATGCTGTGACTGTGAAAGAAGAGACCATGTAGAGATCTGTTTTGGAAGGAAGTAGGAAGAAGTAGCAGTAGCTTCCATAGCCTTCATATGGTGTGCAAAAGAGTATTGGTTCCACATTTTAGTAGCAACCAAGAACAAATGATCGCTATTTGCTCCAATAGACATCAGTGGTAGTAAAGAGATACCAGTACAGGAATGCTGTGGGGAAAATGCTGGAGGGTAGAATTCTAACTGCCAACCCTATGGCAACATCCATACTAATATAATAAAGAGAGAGCCCAAACCTTTGAGGCGGGTAATCTCAGGAACCACAGCACCAATCACAACACCCAATACAGCGTTGGAAAGGGCAGTTGCAGCAGAAGGACATAGGCTATGCAGACGCCCACCATATACATTTAAAAGGTAAAAGAACCGTGCCAGAAAAGTAGTCCCTTGTGGGCGTGTCTGTGTCGTGCTGTGGACGTGTGCTGGGGCGTGACAAACGCTGGGGGCGCGTGGTACGTTCCGCCTTTCATGCCATGTCTCATATCGTGTGCTAATCCCACCCTGCTCCCTTTAAATACCCCTGCATCCCATAATCATAACCCACCCATACTCCTTAAAATACCCCAACACCCTTAAACACTAATCCATCTTAACCCTATAAATATACCCTGTACCCCAAAACCCAAACCTATCCCTAAACCCTAAAAATGCCCCTGTACCCCAAAAACCAAACCTAGCCCTGACCCCTATAAATACCCCTGTACCTCAAAACCCAAACCTACCCCTGAACCCTAAAATAACCCCTGTACCGCAAAACACAAACCTAGCCCTGAACCCTAAAAATACCACTGTACCCCAAAACCCAAACCTACCCTTGAACCCTAAAAATACCCCTGTACCACAAAACCCAAACCTAGCCCTGAACCCTAAAAATAACCCTGTACCCCAAAACCCAAACCTACCCCTGAACCCTAAAATACCCCTATACCCCAAAACCCAAACCTAGCCCTGAACCCTAAAAATACCCCTGTACCCCAAAACCCAAACCTAGCTCTGAACCCTAAAAATACCCCTGTACCCCAAAACCCAAACCTACCCCTGAACCCTAAAAATACCCCTATACCCCAAAACCCAAACCTAGCCCTGAACCCTAAAAATACCCCTGTACCCCAAAACCCATACCTCTCCCTAAACCCTAAAACTACCCCTGTACCCCATAACCCAAAACTATATCTGAACCCTTAAAATACCCAAACACCCCAAAACATATACCTCAGTACCCCAAAACATATACCCCTATACCCATACTTACCTTATCCAAACATTAAAAAAACATGCTTTTACCATTCATGCATTTACAACGAATTTCATTGTAAATGCATGCGTGGTAAAAGCATATAAAATGTAATGCCATGCGTTATAATGGCATTGTGGAGTCATGGTACTTTCGTAATGAAAGTATGCGGAGTGATGGTATGCGGAAAGAAAGTTGCGGAATAATGGGTGTTTACCCTCCCCCGGTAACTACATTGGTGGCACGGCAGCCCACATCTTCAGCAACATACTCATATTTTTTCACCACCCATTTGAAAAATACACAGGTCTCTCTCATTGATGGCCAGCACCGACATACACTTTTAGACACACCTCCTGCCACAAGTTCTAGAATTGCAAACTTTAGAGCTGGGGAGCTACGTTCGAATCTCGGCATCAGCTCAACATACTGTGATTCCTGGCAAATCGCTTTGTCTCCCCGTGCCTACCACAAATGAATGTGTTCTTCTGTAATGTAAATTGTGCTCATGCCATGTTGTCGAGTTCGCGCTATATAATATTGCAAGGAAAAATAAAGTAGGGAAACTCGAGTTCACACACTACTGAACGCGCACTCTTAAGTGCCTCAGCAGTGCACTCTGAATCGGAGCATTTCACAGGCCTGTCACAGATAAGAAATGCTATCTAAACGAAATCCTACAAAACAATATACTACTGGCCGGGCAGCAATTCATACCCGGACAACGTCGGGACGGGCTGCTAGTAAGGTATACAAAGAAAGTATACTTGGCTTGGCATAACTAGAGTAATTCAATAAAGCCAGACAGATCAATATAACATAAAATGTGTATTTGTAAAGAACACTTTCACCACAATGGGTATGTTGATGCTGAATAACCTATGTTTATTGTTACCCAACTAAATGGTACTCATTTTATCGACTTCAAAAGGATGAATGGCTGTGTGGACCTGCCAGGATTTGAACCTGTGAGCATGAGGTCAAACACAGTGGACACATTAGTCCACTAAGCCACCAGACCCCAGATAAGATGGTCGACAATGTCTAGATACTTTGGTTACAAAGTAGACTCACAAGTTAGTGATGTCTTAATCTGTCAGCCCATCAGCCACTTGGTTGCCAGTCACAGTGACACCTGCCCTGCCCTAATTTGGGTGGGGGCAACCATCAAAGCATTCTCTGCCTGGGCCCACCATACTTCGCATGGCAGGGAAAATGTGCAACAGACCCAGATGCAGGGAGAAAACCCTGTACCTGTTAGTTCTGTTGAATTATTGTTTTACACAGGCAATTCTTGCTTTGGGAGCTTGTGTCAAAAACAAAAACAAGAATGCTGCAAATGCGAACAAGACATGACAACCCTCAGCATTCATTTAGTTACATTTTCGCCCTGAGACTCTGTGGCCCCCGTGTATGGGTCCGCCCCGACCCCAAAGCCCGACATCAAAAGTCTAGGGATCTGGCTGGATCAAGGCCTCACGTTCAATACCCAAGATAGAAAAACCGCCAGAGCTTGTTACGGCCTCCTTCGCACCTCTCGCAAAATTTTACCTCTGCTCCCCACTCAGCCTAAGAAGCTCTTGATTCAGGGCCTTATATTGTCCAGATTGGACTACGGTAATGCCCTAAACCTAGGCGCTCCAAAGAAAGTGATAGCCAAACTACAGGTTGTACAAAACACTGCCGCCCGCATTCTTACGGGCGCTAACAACCGTTGTTCTGCTAAACCAGCCCTCAGGTCACTTCACTGGCTTCCCATCCTGGAAAGAGTGCATTTTAAAACCCTTTGCACCACTCACAAAATTTTGCACAAAAAGGCCCCCCCATTCTAAAAGACCTGATTGTTCCCCATAAAACCAACAGATTGCTTCGACCTACGCACCTCCATCTGACTTCAATACCTAGGATCAAAAGGGCCCAATGCCTCCAAACTGTGGAACTCGCTTCCACTAGACATTCGCGCTCAGCCCAATATCCTCTCCTTTCGCAGACTCTTAAAGACCTGGCTATTCCCCTAAACCCGTCCTCTGTTGTTCTAGCTCTTTCTATCATTAGCGCTGGGACGCTCACGGGCAGCCATGTACAAAAGACCTAAAAAATAATAAGAATAGCACATTAATACAACTGGGAAGGCCTCTTTGTGGTGAAAAGTTAACTTTTCACTTTTCACAAGTCAAGTTTGACAAACGTTACAAAGTTCATTCGAAGTTTATTCTTAGTATTTTAAAAAAAAACTTCTAGTACAGTGTTGTGGGTAGTTTGGTGCTAAATGTAATGTAAATGTGAATTTATAAAAAGTTTTTTTTGCTACCTAGAAGCTTTGGCAGTAATTAATGCAATTCTTTGGTATGTTTCCTTTGTGACAGTGATTAGCTTTTGATGAGCTATAACACATCTCTCCTCCAAGAGACAATAGAACCAGCTGTGCTGGCAGGTAGACGGTGAGGAGTAATAACTTGCTACTTTTCCTGGAATGCTGAAGAGTGAGAGTGAGAGGGACATCAACACAGATGACAATACGAAGAAACAAGCTAGGGCCAACCCTTTTTTCATAGTTACACTAAGCAGGATGATAAAGGTATTTGAACTGGGAACTCTCCAACCCGTTTTAGCCCTGCTTCCAGTTAGGGGAAACCCTCATTCTAGAATCAACATGGAGAGGTTTGGGAAGGCTAGATTTTCATTTCAATAAAGCAGCCTTAGAGTGGAAATTAAGAGAAGCAAATACCCTGCCATTTTATTAGGCCCCAGAAAGGGGTGTCGTGAATCAAGCTAGTAGATGGTGAATTCACTTGCATGTCCCAAACATCCGTACTAGACTAGTAGAAGCCAAGAGATAGGCAGGCATTCCTTGAATTATTTATCAAGAAAGAGGGAGGAAGATTGATCTCTTGATCAACGGACACCAATTACCACTCAGGGTGGTGGAAGGTCCAGTAACAGCTTGTGTCCGTATTTAGTACAAGGAATGCAAGAGGGAGATTGCTGTACTGTTCCTATGTAGGAAAAGGGGGGAGGGTTTAACTGGCATGACCGGAGGTGTTTGAATGGCACCTTGGGGCATCCATTATGTTGGATGTATTTGCCTCACACACCCCGAAGGATGTCATGCTTCATCATCGGCGTTTGCTCCTCGTCGGGGAGGCGGTGCAATCCCCGACGGGCTCACCTCGAGAGGGGCTCTTTGGCGGAGATCTTTTATCCAACAGCCTTATGGTGAAGTGGGGGTGTGTGGGCAGGACTGTGTGTGATGATGGGATGATTGCTAAAATGTAGCTGGGGGTACCGGAATTCACTTTATTCTGGGGGTCCCCTGGCTGCAATTAAAACGTGGGGCTAGCTTACTAGGTGTCAACAAATTAGGTTGAGTGACACTAGTGAAGACTAGAGGTCATAAGTGGTCGACATGTTTCTCGCAGTGGGTCAAGTTACCCGCGATTCATCAGGACCTTATAACAAGTGAGAAGAGGGGAACATGCTCATGTCATGTATGTGGTGTGTGTTACCTCTGTGGGGTATCCTATGCCAAAAGGTCAGGGAAAACATGCCACATGAGGGTCGGCGGGATTAGATATCAGGGGCGAACCCATTAGGTGAGGCTCAGCATGCCTGTATCCTCGCTGTGTGACCTACCCGTCCCCGCCGAGCTCGAGTAGAGGGAGGAAACAGGAGACACAGACAGCTGAATGGACTTCGGGTACACAAATGGTCTCACAGGTAATGTCTCAACAGAGTAGGAAGGTCTCAGCAAGAGGGGAACCAAGATAAGTGAAGTAACCAGTGATGTCAGTGACCACTTTTCCAATATAATGGCACTGGAGAGCATCGGAGGACCCAAGAAATACACCAACAGATAAGAGATGGGGGCACAGCCTGCTTGGGAGCAAACACAGGTTACAGCAATAACCCATACTAGGGTTGCAATACTGAACCATACTAAAAGGGGAACCAGGAAGGTAAAAGAAATCAAATGCGGAAAAAAACAAAGGTTGAATGCAGACAACAGAAAGCAGAAAACCTACAACAAAAATTGCAAGGCATTGTGGCTTCCTTCTGACTTTATATATATTGACCTGAAATGACTTTTCTGAGCTTTGGCTATGACCAGCCTACCAAGCAAGAGTGCCACAGCCACCACAGGCTCAGTCTTCAAGTTCTCTTTTGGGATCTGTTGTAATGGTATTTCGACAACATATTGAGGAAAAAATATCATGATAAAAAAACATTGTGTCAAGAATATCAGAAATAATATCTACAGGAACATCAAATGTAAAAATATTAGAGCTGTTTATGATCCCACCTCCATCGGAACCATGATATCTGCCTGTCATATTTTAATGCAAAAGGCACACAATTGATTGACGGAAAGCAGAAAAAAATCAAAACATTCACCCCCAGTCAAGAGATCGGGGTTAAATCTATCATTCTTTTGCTCACCATGCCACCACAGTTTAGACCTGACCATATGCAAATCAGTCTTGACCCTGTGCCTGGCCTAGCAGTTCAGGCTGGACTGTTCCTATTGGGCGCAGGGTGAAGACTGATTTGCATATGGTTGAGTGCAAACTGGAATGGCATGGGGAGCAAAAAAACAATGGATTTAGGCCAGATCCCTGTACTGGGGTGAATGTATGAAATTGCTCTACATTCTGTCCATCAATTGTTCTTCTTGCATTTAACACCCCGAGTAGGACGGGTAAGCCCAGACGTGGGTCCTGTGCTCTCCATGCCACTGGAATCAAGCTACCCTGGCTGAGGAGGAGTGAAACCCCGAAACCGGTCCTAGGATGCTTGTTTACAGTCCAGGGAGGATCTGGCCAGCAGTTTGGGCAGGACTGTTACCATTGGGCGAAGGGTCAAGACTGATTTGCATATGGCTGGACTCAAACTGGAATGGCATGGGGGGGAAAAAAAACAAAGGATTTAGGCCCAGATCTCTGTACTGGGGTGAATGTATGACATTGTTCTGCATTCTGTCCATCAATTGTTCATTTTGTATTTGACAACCCAAGTGGGTCAGATATGCCCAGACGTGGGTCCCGTGCTCTCCATGCCACTGGAGTCAAGCTATCCCGGATGATGAGGGGTGAAACCCAGAAACTGGTCCTAGGATGCTTGTTTCCAGTCCAGGGAGAACCTGGCCTGGCAGTTTGGGCTGGACAGTTCCCATTGGGCACAGGGTCTAGTCTCATTTGCATATGGCTGGGTTCAAACTGGAATAGCATGGGGAGCAAAACAACGAGGAATTTATGCCCAGATCTCTTTACTGGGGTGAATGTATGACATTGTTTTGCATTCGGTCCATCAATTGACCTTTTTGCGTCATATTTCAACGGCGGGCGGATAGGTGGTGGTGACCGACCGACACGCATGCAAGGGGCTACATGAGCCTGCCAGTGTGCCGTAGGGAGTTGTATTCCCTATCATGGTGGTGTGCCTTCCAGGCACCGCAGTAGGGAATACAATGTCACTTTCTGCCCACCTTTTCATAGTGGTTAACCCTCCATGAAAAGGCAGGCAGAAAGTGACTTTGGGGGCCCTTAGCAGACCCCCCTTTCCCTCTGACCCTCCAATATAAGCACTGGGGGGGGGACACCACATATCCCTGCACCATGTGGCAGGCACCGAGATAGTATCTGTCACCCTGTTAGTGTCCAGTACCTTCCCTACTTTGGTTTAGAATATTGTGGGTATATTACATTTCAACCCTTTAGTATCCAATGTCTTCCTCAAATTGGTTTAGATTGGAGTGGTAATACTATATGTCACCCCTTTGGTGTCCAACACCTTCCTCAAATTGGTTTAGATTGGAGTTTGAATAGTAAATGTCAACTCTTTATTGTTCAGCACCTTCCTGAAATAGGTTTTGATTGTGGGTGGGAATAGTGAATGCTACCCCTTCAATGTCCAACACCTCCAAATATGTTTAGATTGAAGTGGGAATAGTAAACATCACCCTTTTACCGCCGAATGCCTTCTTCAAATTGGTTTAGATTGGAATTGGAAATGTTAATGTCACCATTTTAGTGTACAACACCTTACCTTAATTGTTTTTTTTGGTGTGGGAATAGTAAATGTTACCCTTTTAGCGTCCAACACCCTCCCCAATTGGTTTAGATTGTAGTGGGTAGAGTAAATGTCACCCCTTTATTGTTCAACACCTTCCTCTATTTGGTTGGCTTGGAGTGGGAATGGTAAATGTATTTATTTATTATATTATTTATTTATAAAGAGCGACATTCATCCCATTGGGATATCATGACGCTAATGTAGTGGGAGGGTGGTGAGTTAAGCTGGTCTATTGAGATCGGTGGCAACAGTCCTAGGGAAATAAGTGGGCGAAAGCTCGTTCCAGTGCAAAGCTGTAAGGTATGAAAAGTTGTGTCCGCCTGCCCTACTCTTACTGATCCTTTTAGTCTCAGCTAGCGCTTGAAAGCGTGACCTAAGGCACTTGGACCGGGTGTAGAATTTAATTCTATTTTGGAGAATCTTGGGGCCGGTGTTATGGAGTGCCCTTTGGGCATGTCCTAGGAGCTTAAATCTTGCTCTTTGATGCCTGGGCAGCCAGTGAATTTGCCTCAGGCAGTCCGTCGCAGAGCTGTATCTGCCCTTGTTGCACACCAGTTTGGCCGCTGCATTTTGTATTACTTGCAGACTTTTGAAAAGGTAGTCTAGCAGGCCAACGAAAAGTGCTTTTCCGTAGTCCAGCCTACTGACAAGCAGGGCCTGTGTGACTGTTCTCCTGCTTTCAGTGGGATCCCGGGGAAAAGCCTTTTTAAGAGCCTCAGTTTGGCGAAGCTTCTGCCACACAGGGTCTGCACGTAGTTCTGCATTGATAGGGTGTTATCAATGATGACGCCCAAATTGTTTCCGCACTGTTTGGGTGCTGGGGCCACGCCCAGCGAGTGGAGCCACCGTGACGCATCCCAGATATGATTAGCTCCCCCGAGAAGCAAGATTTTAGATTTCTCAGCGTTGAGCTTTAAGCAGTGCTCTGACATCCAGGTTGCCATTTTAGTGAGGCAGTAGTATAGTTTGGCCCTGGTGTCCTCATGCCTGTTTCCGATAACTATTGTCAGTTGCGTGTCATCTGCATAGGAGCAAATCCCAAAGCCCCATTTCGTGCCGATTTTTGCCAGAGATGATACCTAGGCATTAAATAAGGTGGGGCTCAGGGATGCTCCCTGCGGGACGCCACAGCTCAGATTTTTTGGAGTTGATGAGAAGGCGCCCATTTGCACAGTTTGTGTTCTGTTGCTCAGAAATGAGCTGAGCCTTTGGAGGGCTTTTGAATGTATCCCTTTTTTCTTCCAAATTTTCCAATAAAAGTTGGTAGGAGACTGTGTCGAAGGCTGCCAACAGGTCTAACAGGATCAAGGCTACTGCCTTTCCTTGGTCCAAGAGTGATCTTATGTAATCTAGGACAGCCAAGAGAGTTGCCTCTGTACTGTTGGTGGCCCTGAAACTTGTTTGAGAGGGGCCCAGCAATTCGTTAGACTCTAGATAGACAGAGAGTTGTCTATTGACTAAATTTTCCAGTACTTTGGAGAGATAGGAGAGTTGGGAAATTGGCCTTTAATTTGCTGGGTTATTTACATCTGAACCTGCCTTCTTCAGCAAGGGGGTCACTATGGCCGGTGTCCAAATCTCTGGAAAACCTGCTGTCTCCAGAGATTGGTTAAATAGCTGTGTGATCTAAGGGCCCAAGGTAGGTATAATTTGTGAAAAAATAAAACGTGAGCAGGGATCGAGAGGGGATCCAGATTTAACTTCCCCCATTGCCTTGGCAACCTCTTTTTCTGTGAAGGGGACAAAACTGCCTAGACGTGCAGGGGTGTCGGGATGAGGGTCCCTACTTTCCCAGTTGATGGAATCTGCTGGGCTGGTGATGTTAAATGACGAGTATATTGTGCCTATTTTGTCTATAAAAAATCCACTAATCTTTTCACAGCATTTTGCTGAAGGATGAAGGGTTTGGGACATACAGGTCAGTTTGCATAGTTTGCGTACTATTTTATATAGCTCTTTTACAGAGTTTGCGTTCTTGTTTATTCGTTGTGCATAATACGCCCTTTTGGCCTTCTTAATTGCATGAGAGTAGCTCCTAAGTTTTGTTTTATATGCTGACTTATCAGGGTTCAATCTGGACAGTCTCCAGTTGTGTTCCATTATTTTGTACTTTTTTTTCAATGCCTTAAATGCTGGTGTGTACCACTTTTCGGATACAGTTTTTCTTGATTTAGATTTGAGTTTTGGTGCGCTTTGGTCCAGAGTCTTAGTGATCTCTGTTTCAAGGTTTGTTGCACCCCTGTTGGTTGGTAGGGTCCCTAGAGTCGCTAGATTACCATGCATATCTTTACTACGAAATACGTAGTAAAGGTATGTGTGGTAAATGAAAAAAAAGGGGGGGTTTCCGCTTCCTCTTTAGGACGTACGGCCGACGTAACCAAGAAGAAAGACGTAACAAAGAAGATGGACAGGAGACGAGTTGAAAAGGTAAGGGAAAATGATTTTTTTTTTTTTAAATAAGGGTTAATGGCAGGGGTAATGAAAAGGAGTAGAGGCTGGGGACGTGAAAGGGGACAGGTGTAACCTTTAACAAGAATATGCCCTCACCATGCATAAATTAACAACGAAAAACGTTGTTAATCTATGCGTGGTAAAGGAATATTAGTGGTAAAGGTTATGCGTAGAAAACGAATTCCGTTGTAACGCATGCGTGGTAAAGGCATGCGTTGCAACGGAATTCGTTGTAACGTCATATATTCATGTAAACACACATGAAAGCCATATTCCCAATACAGAACAATGGCGCACACTCGCATGGGTATCGTAAATGTGTTCCTGGTATCTATAAGATCTTACAGAGTGAGCAGTAGTTGACTGCTTGCATACTGTTAGATCTTTGTCCATTGACCACCCCTCCACCCACCCATAAAGCCCATTGTCACAAATTATGGAGGGTAAGCCAACAGTTTCTTAATAGTAGACTGTGATAACTGAAATTAATGATTGAGAACCCATTTCAAGATTTCCTGAAGCCCTATATTGGCTCACAAACCTCCACTTATTTAACAAAATTCACAGAAACAAATATGTCACTGAATTTGCCATCTTACTTTTCAGTTATTTGCTGTATTAGAGGCAGTGTCAACAATCGGCGTATTAGATTCCTTATGATAAATATTTAACATTTTACTGTACACTTTCTTGAACATGATTATTTGTCCAAATGTGATAACTCATACATCCCTTATTCCTCTGGAACCTCTCATAATAGGGGCACAATGGACAAAGCAATACTAAATGCCACCCTATTATCGTAAACAACCACAACATCAAATCAACATGTAACTATCATGAGCACTAGACCCAGCCACACAAGCTGGCTAGCATGTTTTATTAGGACAAGTGTGGGAACACTGGGCAGTAGACCTTTTGTGGCTCCCATTACGATCTGGCAGTTTCCTACATAGAAATGCAAGGAAAATATGTGAGTTTAGGAAATGTTTGAGGTTTGCAGGGTATTGTGGGAAAGAAAATTACATGGGGTCCCTGCAGGGCACACAACCTTGGACTCCCCCAGATGTTTAGTGGTAAAAAATTTATGAATTTGGTAGGTTCACCAGGGATGATCCAAAATACATAGATACCCACATTGTTTTAAACTATTTTAAATGGAAAAATGTGATCAGTACATACTGCATTTTGGCAACTTTTGCATCACAGGCGCTAGGCCCAGCCACACCTATCAGGTATGCTTTTATCGGGGGATATGTGGGAACATTTGGTAGTAGGAAATTTGTGAACCCTTGAATATTCCGGAACTATGTTAACATGAAGGTTTTAGCCAAAGTTTGAGTTTTGCAAGGGCTTTTAGGTAAAAACCCTATTGAAATTCATGCACATGACACCAACCTGGACTTTACCCGCTGTCTAGTTGTTGGAAATGTCTGGGTTTTTTAGGTTTACCAAGGGAGTGGTGAGCCAGGCCCAAATGCTGTAAATGCTTTGTGTGCCTACCTGTGTTAATCTGATTGCTGCTCTTGACTGGGGGTACTTGCACAGCGGTTCCAGCGCTGTTGCAGGGAGGGTCACCTCAGCGCCGCCATCGCCCTCGAGATGATAGGCCACGCCCCCCACACAAGCCACGCCCCTTCCCGCCACTATATAACGTCGCGCTGACTGCGAGCAGGCGTTTTAAGACAGCTCTCCTGAGGCGGAAGCCGGGAGTTTTCATTGAATAATTTTTACAAACTGCTATTTGCACTAAATTTGATTTTAAAACTTTGTGTGCCTACCTGTGTTAATCTGATTGCTGCTCTTGACTGGGGGTACTTGCACAGCGGTTCCAGCGCTGTTGCAGGGAGGGTCACCTCAGCGCCGCCATCGCCCTCGAGATGATAGGCCACGCCCCCCACACAAGCCACGCCCCTTCCCCTCCCCCAGCCTCTGCCATTAAAAATGTTCACTTCTCGGAAGTGCAGCGGACGAGCGCAGCGGGCGCGCCGGCAGCGCGCCCAAGGCGTGCCCGTCTGCGCCCGTCCGCGACCAGGCCGCGGCGAGCGCGAGCCTCTCTGCCCGATTCATCGTCAACCATGGGGCCTCGCCTCCACTGTGCTCTCGGGAGACTCTGCTCAATCTGAGGGAGCAGGAGTGTGAAGGACATTTTTCTTTTTCCGCCACCGCCCTCCCTTTGAGTGACTTCGTGTCCAGTGGTCTGATATCTGGCGGACTCCTCAATGTAAGATCATTGCCAAAACATGCCGCTGAAATTCAACTTCTAGTAGAAACTCATCAGTTAGATGTTCTTTTCTGTACCGAGACATGGACCCACCCTAACTGTGACATTGAACTCGACTGGGCTTGCCCGCAGGACTACAAAATCCTGCATCTACCCAGACCCAAAGGTCAGGGGGGTGGAGTGGGAATCATCTACAGAGCCTCCTGGCACGTTAACATCTTAGATATGGACCCGGTTGTTGGGACTGAGCTCCTTGGACTTTCAATCAACAGTCAAACAGGAGTCACCCTCACGGCAATCATCTGCTACCGCCCACCGGGGGCTTTCAGTGCCCAGCACCAACAATCGCTACTTACTTCCCTGTCCAACATGGCGATTTCCCACAATAAGTCAATTATTTTAGGGGATTTCAATCTATGGCCTAACGGTTCTTTAGATACTGGACTGCACAACCTTCTGCTCTCCTGTGAGAGCGTGTGGCTGAAACAGCTAGTCCGAGAACCCACTGACAGAGCAGGACATCTACTTGATCTCATTTTCTCCACCCCTCAGCTAGTACACTTGAATGACATTCTGCCCATGGCCTGGACATACCACTCTCTCCTTAAATTTTTAATTAACTGTAAGGTATCTAAAATACTGGCACACAGTATTTCCCCCAAAGTCACCTATAGAGATTGGAAGGCTCTGGAAAGGCGCAGAACTACCGATGCTATGTTTCAAGTGGAGGATAGCTTTTCCCCACACCTTCCGGCCGAGGATAACTATGAGGCTTTTTGTCTCAAGATATCGACAACCATTGACTCCCTAGCTCCATTAAAAACATGTAAGCACAAGGGTAGAGCATCAGCCCCTTGGTTCGACGACTCTCTAAAGCTTCTTAAATCGGCTTGTAAGCAGGCTGAAAGAAAATGGAGACTGGGCTACCTTGATGCTAACAAGCAAATCTGGAAAACTCAACACTTGGAATATAAAAATGCGATTATGAAATCCAAAGCTGCTTACTATTGTTCCACAAGCTGTACAGCCGCCAACAGCTCCAAGAGTGTCTTCCAGATTTTGAACAGCCTTATCCATCCTGATTGCGCAAAAAAAGCTACCCCTCCCACACAACTTCTGTGCGACAATCTGGCGCTGTTTTTCAATGATAAAATTGAGACCATCATTCGAATCTTAAGCATCCCCCCCACTCCGGTCGTCTCCATCGGCCCTGACACTGCCATCATTGACCTTGGAGCTGCGAGCCAAGAGTGCCAGCCCATGGATCTCCTGTGGGAATTTCCCCCCATTATTGAGGTAGAATTTAACAGATTAGCTCATGGGATTTCCTCGGGCTCTCCTCTCGACCCCTTCCCCCCTAAATACTGGAAGTCATCTGGAGAGGAACTCTTCCCCACTCTTTGTAGGATTTGTAATCAATCCTTGAGCAGTGGCCTAGTTCCTGCCCTTTGGAAGCAGGCTCTCATTAGGCCACTATTGAAGAAACCTTCCCTGAATCCTGAGTGTCTACAGAATTATCGACCAATCTCCCTGTTACCTTTCCCGGCAAAAATTGCAGAGCGCTGGGTGAGCTCGTGCCTCTCCAAACACCTGGAGCAGAATCATTTCCTGGACGAAATACAATTTGGCTTCCGTCCAGCCCATGGCACTGAAACAGCTTTACTCACTGCCATGGAGGACCTTCGTATGCGTGCAGACAGGGATCAGGCAGCTGCCTTGATCCTGTTGGACCTGTCTGCCGCATTCGATACGGTCAATCATATGATTCTGCTGGAGAGACTAAAAGAGGCTGGGGTGGGCGGCACTGCCCTGCTTTGGTTTCACTCCTTCCTGCGGGACAGGAAGCAGGCTGTGTCCCTCCCCCCGTATCAATCGGCCTTCTCCCCGGTGATCCACGGGGTGCCTCAGGGCTCCTCCATAAGCCCGATTTTATTTAACGTGTATTTAAAACCTTTAATTACGTTAATTAAATCCCACAGGCTAAGAGCAATTAATTATGCCGATGACACTCAGCTCATTCTCTCCTGGGAGGGTGAGGAATCGATTCCTTTGGAGTCGTTTCATGACTGTCTGTGAGACACGGCTTGCTGGCTTCACAAGAACTCCTTACAGTTTAACGCCGCCAAAACCGAGGTTCTGTTCTGTGCCGGAAGTCGGATCCCTCGCCCGTTTCCAGCTGAGTGTTGGCCCCCTGAAACTCTGGAAAAACCACAGCCGGTCACCACCGTTCGCAATCTGGGAGTCATGATAGACAACAAGCTCACCATGGAAGCCCAGGTTGCAAAAACAGTGCTTACCTGCACTGCTTTGATTCGTTCACTCCGTAAGATCTTCCCACTCCTTCCCTTGCAGGCCCGGGCCTTAATTGCCAGATGCACCATTCTTAGTCGCCTTGACTATTGTAATGCGCTGCTGCTTGAGGCTCCATCTGCACTGTTGGACAGACTCCAAAGAGTTCAATCAGCTGCCGCCAAACTGGCCCTGGGACGGTCTAGGAGATCCTTGGCTACTGCGGCAATGGCTGAGCTTCACTGGCTCCCTATGAAACAGCTCTGCCTTGTTTTTAAAGCTCTGCACGGAGTTGGCCCCGCTCCTCTGCAATCTCTGTTCGAATGGTACATTCCAACCAGAGCCCTTAGATCCACAACAGCCTGTCTGGTTAAAGTTCCAAGATTTAAAAAAGTCAGGATAGGAGGAAGATCATTCAGGGTTACTGCATCAAAACTCTGGAACAGCCTGCCTTTGGATGCCCGCCAAATAACAGAACTTCTCCCTTTTAGGAAACGGATTAAAACCTGGCTGTATCCAAAATGCTAAACGCCAATTACTCATTTGTTCATCTCCTACTGCATTCGTCTTAAAGAGTTGTCTTAGCGCCAGGATACCTGCAAGGTGACAGTTGCGGTTTATAAATGTTTTAAATAATAAATAAAATACCCCCATTGCAAAAAAGGGTTGCTTTTGAGCGGAAAATGTTAATCTGCCCATGATGTTTTTGAGACTTTCCTACCAGTGGTGTTATGACCACCCACACACATGGTATAATGTTTTTATTAGGAGTCATGTAGGAATGCTGAATGGTGGGACATTTGTAAAACCCCCAAAGATTCGGGAACTTTCCCTCAGAAATGTGAGGAAAATGTGTGTTGTTAGCCATTTTTGAGGTTTGTAAGTCTTTCATGGACATAATTTTCCGGTTGCCAGGGGTTTCAACTGTGACCCCTGGCATGCCCTAGCAAACCCCGGGCATTGCTTTTGCGACCCCTGGCCCCAGAGGTGGCAACATCAATGTCAAAAGCACAGAGACAGCTTACTCGTTTGGTTGAGCTGTTCTTGTTTACTGACCATTTTTTTAGTTGCACTAAAAGTGAATATTTACTTAATGGCTTCTGGGTATAAACACCTTTATGGGGCCACACAAGTCACACCACCCTGGACTTCCTTGAGTGTCTAGTTTTCAGAAATGTCTGGGCCAACCACACCCAGGCCCAAAAACTGTATTTACCACTTAGCAAAAAAGTGTTGTATTTTGGGGCCTTTCCAATCATAGACGGTAGGCCTATCAGCACAAGTGGGCTACTGTTTTAATCAAAAGACATATGGGAATGCTGGGTGGGAGGAAATTCATGGATCCCAACATATTCTGGAACTTTTACTGACTGAAATGTTAGGACAATGTGTGATTTAGCCAAGGTTTGAGGTTTGCAAGGAATTTGGAGGAAGAAAACATTATGAGATACACAAGAGTCACACGAGCATGGACTCCCTTATGTGTCTTCCTTTAAAGAATCTGGCTTTGGGTTTGGCACAAAGTCGGCAGCTACCCATATTTTAAAAAAGTATTGATTTAGCTGGATGAAATGTGATGTCACATGTTCTTCGTTTTGTTTTGTGTTGCAGACACTAGGCCACACAAATGAGGTATCCTTTGGAAGTCATGTGGGAGCACAGATTAGTAGAACATTTGTGATTACCAATCGGCTTTCAAATGTAAGCCAGTGCACAAGGAAGAAGTCATTTTGCATAGTGTGGTCTGAATTACATGGTAGTTTGACTAACCCCATAAACATAGATGTACAAAGAACCACTTTTTCTAAAGTCAGTATTTTGTGTACATTTCATAAATACATAGCACTTCTTACTTTTTTTCATTCATTATATTTTACCATATGAATTGCTGCATGGTTGGTACATAATCAAAAATCATTCAAAGCTTCAGCTCAGTTATTGGCTCAGGGTATCACTTTATTAGAGAACCTACACACCCTATACACCTTTATGACCAGATAGGTCTTTTGGACATAGTGTTAAATTGCTTTGTAAATCAGCCACCATGACAAAAAATACAGCTAATTTCATTATTTTATTATTTCAGCGATTTGTTTCTTTGGGAAAACCTCAGTGAATCTACATAAATTATACCTGGATTAATTTAAACTTTTGTCTGAATTTCAGAATTGTTTAGCTTTTCAAGATGTGTGGATTTTACACCTGTTTTCTCCACAAATTAGGTTGAAAGATCAAAAATGAGGAAAGATCGACTTACACTTGTATTTATACAACCTTTGGAAAACTTTTGGAAACTGGGAAATTGGTGATCCTAGTACAGCAAACCTTTAGTTGGTTGCATTTTTACACAAAAATGCATATGCCCAAATACCTTAACTGTGCTATATTTTGGCAAACCTTGGGAACTTTGCAATCGACAAGCAGTTGGAAACAATGAACACACATTTGGCATGAATACCTTCTGAGGAAAAACGTTATGAAGCTTAAGTGCAATATCATCCAAAAAAGAACTTAGCAATAGGGGAAGCCCAAGCAGTCAAGAGTTTAAACTGATACATAAATGCATTTATGGTTAACAAAACGTGGCTCAGCGAGTCCTCAGGCCATGAGTGCAGTTACTCTTCCCCCAACAACAAATCCTATGTTATGACAGGAGTGGGGAAACCTGGAGAGATTTGCAATTGTTTTTAAGGATGGTTACAAAGTTACCATCCTCATTACTCCCCTGCATGTTAATCAAATATATTACTACAAACGTTGCCATGTCTCTGCACATGTATTGATGTATTCACTCTTTTCTATCATCCCTCACAACCTTATCCTGACTAAGGCACATCACTAGCAGGTGTGATTGCCCCCTATACCCTGCAATCATTATTTTTCTGCGGAGTTTTGAACATATGGAGAAAAGCTCTATATTCCACTTATACAAAGGACACATGTGCAGCCATCAGTATAACACAGTGGCTATGTGAATCCTCCAATCTAGAGGCTATTGCCAGGATTGCCACTTGGCCAGGTGGGCTGGTAAACCAGGATCAACTAAACATTCATTGACCTTTTAAGGAGCTATTCTGTCTGGGGACAATAGCATTGAAATATGACAGAGTTGAGTATTGCTCAAAGCCTAACAAATGCTTTAAGTACAGTGAAGGAGCTAGAGAAGAAAAAGTTATGAAAATGGAGATAAAGGATGTAGAGAAGAGGGCAAATGGAAAATATAATAGTACGGTAAGAATGACATAGGATGAAAGAAAAAAAGATGGGTAAATAGAAAGGGGGGAGAAAGAAGGCAAGAATCGTGGAAGTTTGGAAAGAAGTAAGATTAAATAAAGGAAGGATGGTGAAGAAAAGGTCAAAAGAAAGGAGGAAAGGTGGAAGGAAGGGTGAAAGAAAGAAAAAGTAATATTTGCACCTACGCATGTCGCTGTGATTACTATCTTGTTGAATTGTTCTCATACATCATTTCTACTTTAGTTCCATTTCTGTTAGTCCATAAATTAGGAATTTTGCATCACACATAGTATTAAACAAGGCGAACAATGAGTTTTGGTTTAGTCACACAACCTGAACATCATATAACATTTAGTATTATGTTATAGGTTAGGGCATCACCATGCATTGTAATATCAATGGGTGTATAAAGTCACAACAAGAGTATCAACTCAATTAGCAGTGTTTATAATCATAGCTCCTGCTTCCGCCGTTACTGATCATGGTCCTCTTTTACAGGCAAAAGTGAGTCTGCATTACTCAAAACGACGTTGTACCTGCCTGATTGAGGAGGATTTGCCCGTCAGGTCTGTTGTTGCTGCTGTCTCCCCAGGGGCCTGCCTACTGCTCGCCGGACCCACTTCGCATGTCCCGCATCGCAGTGAGGGGAAGAGACATTGCCGTGTGATCTTGGAACGTGAGGGGCGAGGACTCGTCCTGCAGCGTGGCTGCGAGCTGTCAAGCAGGGACTCCATATCCCAGGAGTCCCTGCACATACCATATACCACACCTGGTACGCTCTCCCTGCTGCTTGCCACGCCCCCGGATTTGAGCGGACTTAACTGGCGTCAGGGGATACCAACGCGGGATACTCAAAACGACGTTGTACCTGCCTGATTGAGGAGGATTTGCCCGTCAGGTCTGTTGTTGCTGCTGTCTCCCCAGGGGCCTGCCTACTGCTCGCCGGACCAGCTTCGCGGGTCCCGCATCGCAGTGAGGAGAAGAGACATTGCCGTGTGATCTTGGAGCGTGAGGGGCGAGGACTCGTCCTGCAGCGGGGCTGCGAGCTGTCAAGCAGGGACTCCATATCCCAGGAGTCCCTGCACATACCATATACCACACCTGGTACGCTCTCCCTGCTACTTGCCACGCCCCCGGATTTTCTCCACCCTATATAATACCATCTACATACCGCTGCGCGGGAGCGCGCGGGAGCGTCCCGGGAGAAGCCCGGGACAAGGGCGGGACCGTCTGTGGCCGTCAGGGGCTGCAGGAGGCTGGGCTGGGCCTGGTCCCTAATATTTATATTCTGCCTACTGTCGTCTCAGGTCAGACGGTCTCTGGGGTACATTATATATCAAGGAAACCTTTAGTTATGTCTAGTTCCCTACCTTCTTGTGTTGGGGTCTCGATCCTTGGGCCTCTTGATAAATATTTTGCGAAGGCAATTAAGGAAATTGATAAAGAACTCCTGCTAGCGGAGAAACGAGCAGAGCGTCGTCGCTCTATTGAACAACTTAAAAAGAAACCAATGTCCTCCCCACAAGATCTAATTATTACCCAAGAATCGGGCAGTATTGGTAGGTTGGACTTAGATGTCGATTTATTCAGTACCGACCATATCCCCAGTATTTTTCCTGACCACAATACTACTCCTGCCCACTCTGCTATTAACAGTGAAGACAATATAAACAGTCCTCCTATTATCTCTAACAGTCTTATTGACCTAAACATTCCAGTTGTCCCGACCACAGTCCCGCAACTCCATTCAACTTTTTCTAATAATCCACTAGATATTGTAGCATCCACTGAGACAATCCCGACACATACTATTAGCAAGTCTAAAATTAAGCCCATGAATCCACGAAGGGTATTTCGCTCTCCACCTAGGAAAAAAAGGAGAAAAGGCGGGATAAAAAGAAAAGGCCATAATTCTTTAAGTTCTCCACCCCTTTTAGTTAGCCCTAAAAACAAATTAATCATTCCACTTGTGAGCGAGGTTTCACCAGGAACCCACTCCTTACCATCCCTCCCCAAAGAACTACCACTCTTGTCCAAAAATGAGTCAATTGAACTCTTTGACCAGCTCTTAAAATCTTATATGCTCCCACTTATGGAGAGAGTTAGGATTTTGGGGGAAAAAATGGATTGTCTTTTGGCAGCTGCCGAACCGAACATAAATTCCGACGCTGCAAATTCCAAGGCCCAGTCCCGATCGAAATGCCAGCCCAGCACAAATACTCTGATTTCAAGTAGACCCCATAAAGTTAATGGAAATTTAACTTCTAATAACACAAGTGCCCCCCAAATTTCAACCAAGCCGACGACAGTACAAAAGCCTGTCAAAGAGAAGACATTGTTGCCTTCAAATAAACCGCTTCCGTCTACTATGTTCCCAGGGGTAGCCAAAACAAAAACCATAACCCAAAGAGCATCCCTAAATCGTAGAACCACAGTGGACTTACCTCCAGAGTCGGCAAACTTTGTGATCCTATTAACAGGTGTACCCCCGATATCTAAAGGAAATTTTGAACCAAATGCAAACCTGAAAAATAAAGTTATCTTTTGGTTGAGAACTAATAGACCTCTCCCTGCCCATTTAAATGGAGATATAATCTCGGTAAGAAGATGCAATTGGGTGGGCCTTTGCCCGAAAGATATTGATGGAGACATTGTGATAATTAATTTTAAGGATCACAGAGTCGTTTCACACATAAGTGACTGGTATCCAGGAAATAATGAAGGTGGAGTCTCAACTCGAAATCTAAGCTATTTCTACCCAGAGGCCCTACTTAGACCCCCTACTTATCCCAGATCTAATGGAAACTCTTATTCTCTGAATTTGGCTAATTGTACACCACTCCTCACCCACCCTGCCAACAATCTTAACATGCCTCTCCCCCTTCCTCTACGCCGTCAACCCCCTAGCCACTT
The DNA here is from genome assembly GCF_964261635.1 of Lissotriton helveticus. Classification (NCBI taxonomy): domain Eukaryota; kingdom Metazoa; phylum Chordata; class Amphibia; order Caudata; family Salamandridae; genus Lissotriton; species Lissotriton helveticus. The sequence continues at coordinate 1,491,642,914 of NC_136069.1, forward strand.
CCCTACACCAAATAATCATACTCATTTTACTAATTACAACGAGTACTGGAACATTCCGTTGCATAATCTGTATGAACCTTATTCGGGGTTGGACTCCAATGAATGACTCATTTTTCCGCTCCTCGATATAGAGGCTAATCAAGATTGTACGGGTATTCTTGTTACCCCAGACAAAGTTCCCTCTCTCGATGAAGTACTAAATGAAAAGCTTTCTCATAATGGGATTGGGAAGCTAGATCATCCTGGTGGGGTTTGGGGTGGGAGATCGGAAAAAGAAGAGGTTGAGGCTCAGGATGTATTGACTCTAGAGGTTGGAAATAAGGAGTTTGGCCTTCACGGAGGGATGCTTAATAGAAGCCTGGAACATGGGATGGCTGCTCGTGGTGCGGTTGCAATTGATAAAATCGGTCTATATCCCAGGAGTGATGATGCACCTTTACAAGGTATCTCAAATCTTATGGGGGGACACTCTGTACCATCTTGTATGATCGCTTCCACTGGGTCGGGCTTGGCTAATTATTAAACTCCATTGAGACTTATTTCATGGAACATAGCTGGTCTCCGTAGCAAGCTTCAAATTCAGGAGTGGGTGGAGTTGGCGAATAACCAGGACATTTTGATTTTCCAAGAGACCTGGGCAATCAAACCTATTTTTCTACCAGGGTACTTAAATTTTTATAAACCAGCTCGTAGGTCAGGAGTGGGCAGACCCTCAGGGGGTTTATGTGTCAGGTTAAGACAGCCCTTGAATTATCACACGACTGAGGTGTCCACTACCAATTTTGATATCCTCGCGCTTAAGCTTTCTAAACCAGGATCCCAGACGATAGTCATTATAAACGTCTATGCCAGGGGTATTCCGGGTGGACGTAGCCCGAGTGGTATATTTAATGACCTGGACCTTATTTTTAATCAAATTGGAAGGGAATTTTTTGTCATCTTGGCAGGTGATTTAAATTGCACCTTTGAACCATTTTCTGAAAGAGAGATGGACTTCCAGGTAGAAGAGGACAAACTCTGGCAAATTCCGTCCCTCGAATTATTATCCATCAAGAAAGGGACTGAAGCGGCTCTCCACTGGCTGGGGTTCTGCCTCGAACGGGGACTGAGAGCTGTGAATGGGCGTACCCCATCGGACAAACAGGGGAAGCACACTTTTGACAATGGCAACAGGACGAGTAGGATCGACTACTTTCTTATTAAGGTGGAATACTGGTCCTCTCTGGTCGATATGGTGGTGGAGGATCGTCCTGAGAGTGACCACAATCCCCTAGTACTCAGCCTAGTTCTTGACAGCAACTACCGGTTGGGAGCCCCCCACAACTGTGCAACAGCAGATGTATTTCTGGAGAACAACAGGAGAAGGGTACAGTGGAGTAGAGTTGCCGAGGACCCAGCGACCCTAAGTCTAATTTCACGGAAAGTTGAGGAGGTTCTGGCCGTCATGGAGACATCGACTGAATTAGCTGATATTAGTGGGCTACACGACAAATTCTTCCTTTTTTTGAAATCACTTTTCTCAACTACAAATACTAAATCTGGGGGAAAAAAACGAATATCATTGGGTGGGGGAAGGTGGTATAACCAAACTTGTCGCAAAGCCCATACCGACCTACTTGCAGCTCTTAAATTGCGGGAATGTGACGCCATCCGCAAGCTCAGGCTGGAATATAAAAAGTGCCAGAGAGAGGCCAAGACGGCTTGGGATGATAAACACTGGCAGGACCTCTACGAGGCAAGCATATCCTCCAATCAATCGAGGTTCTGGCATGTCCTCAAATGGGGGAATTCCCAAGAATCACAACTTCCGTCCAATCACGTAGCTGAAGATGGATGGGTTGCACATTTTGGGGCTCAATTTAGTAACTCGGGTGCCCTCGAAGCCCCTCTTGCAAGCATTCGGGAGGGCCTCCTAAAAACCTCGAGTCATGATCCCCTCTTTGACCGCCTAGATGTGGAGCTGGCCTTAAGCCAGACTAAAGGTGGGAAAGCACCAGGCATAGACTGCGTTCCCTCAGATCTCTTTAAATCTGATCAGGCAGTTTGGGTTCCTTACATCTTGAAGATAGCAAATGCTGTGGTAGATGGCGCCCCGATACCTGACTCTTGGCAGGGGGCGGAAATCCTTCCAATATTTAAAAAAGGGGATCGCTCCCTGCCTACAAATTACCGTCCAATCAGCCTTATAGACGCCATCCAAAAAATCATCTACCGGATGGCGTTATTTAAGATTACAGCCTGGATGGATAAAAGGTCAATTCTATCTCCACTGCAGGCCGGCTTTAGGCCTTGTGCAAGCACAATAGATCAGATCCTAAGATTCTTATTAATCTATTGGAAGGTGGTAGTCCTAAACAAAGGTGTGATTTATGCTGCATTCGTGGACTTAAAATCCGCCTTCGACTTGGTCCCAAGACCCAAATTGTGGGAGGCTCTGTCACAAATGGGTCTGCCAAAGGCCCTGTTGGACTTAATTAAAAGACTCCACGAGAAGAACTATGCACAGGTTCGTTGGGGAATGCAGGGCCAAGTCACCAAAAAGTTCCCAGTGACCCGAGGTGTCCGACAAGGATGTGTCCTTGCCCCTACCCTTTTTCTTCTTTTTATTAATAGAGTTGTAGATTATTTTAAGGATACTCCTACAGATGCTCCCAGTTTAAGTGGCATGAAGGTTCCGCTCCTAATTTTTGCGGACAACATGCTTTTACTTTCAAAAACTCAAAAGGGGCTTCAACTGGCACTTAGTAAATTTTTAGAATTTTATGATGCCAATGACCTGCAGGTCAACTCTAGCAAAACCAAGTTTATGGTTTTTACTAAAAACAGACCAAGAGTGGGCCAAGTTAATCTAAACGGGGTAAATCTGGAACAGGTAAATGAGATGACTTACCTGGGGGTGGTCTTAGACCACAGATTAAGATGGTCTGCTCAGTTGGACGCTTCGTCATTAAAATTTTCACAGTTGAGTGGGACTCTAGTAAAGGAGCAGAGATCCTCTCTAACAAAGAGAGTGAGCCCAGCACTCAAAATATATAATACCAAGATTAGAACGGCGATCGTTTATGGAGCGGACCTATGGGGTTATGCAAATTTGTCCCAACTTGAGAAAATTCAAAACAAATTTTTACGGAACTTGGTGGGTCTCCCTCAATTGACCCCCATGCTTCCCTTAATGTTGGACCTGGGTTGCTATCCTATAGAGGAATTAGCCAAACTGAGAATTTTACTTTTATGGAGGAGAATTTGGGTAACTCCGGAATTGGCTATCTTTGCTGAGGGCATAGAAGACCTCAGACGAATAGTGGGTAGCGGCAACCTTCCCTGGTTTAAAGCGGTCAAATCCTCTTTGTTAGATATGGGCCTTCCTCAATTATGGTCCAATCCTAGGACAAATGAATTCCCTGGGAAAAAGGCTTTTAAAGATCAGTTTTGGGCCGCCTACAGAAGTAGGCTGATTATGGAACACAGCTCATCTTCTTTATCTGGTAGATTTTTGAGCCACAAAGTGGACACATTCTTGGAGAGCTACTGGGATATTTTAACAAAGAGTAATGACAAAAAACTTTTCCATCAATTTAGAGTAGGAACGTTACCCCTGAGATCGTTCACTCATAAATGGAGGGGGGGTGTAGGGAACGCTTGCCCATGGTGTCAAGACCAGAGGGAAACACTGGGTCATTTATTTTTTGCATGCCCTGCATATGCCGCCCCTCGGAAAAAACGGTTAAAACAAATCTGCCAAACGCTTAAGACTAGAGGGGCTGAGGACGCCCTAAGTTTGTTAAGGATGAATACATCTTCCCTAGTAGCTATATCAGTAGCCAAATTTTTAGGTTGGTCTTGGCTAATCAGAGTTAAATATTTACAGTACTAGTTAGCTTGATAGTCTACATGTTTTCTCTTTTCTTACTGTGTATCATATAATTCATGTATTTTGTGGTTTTTTTTTTTTTGGTTTTTTTTTATCAAAAACTTTTATTGAGCAATAAAATAAGAGTTACAGAGATGGGCCTACAACCACACGGGCTGGCCGCTAGTAGCAACGCGCAACATAAGTAGCGAACGATCATTCCCGTGGCCGGGCACAAGGAAGGTACCAGTTATTGCTCCAAACATAGGACAGGACATTACAATTTTTATAAGAAACATGAAAACAACAAACTCTAAAACAAGGCGAATGCACAATAATCAAGTCAGCCCTGGAGGCGGAGGGGAAAGCAACTAAACAGGAGGACAAAAGCAAATCAATGAGACTTGGCATGGCCGAAGGGGGGGGGGGCCAGCGGGGAGGGCAGGAAAATCCTAAAACCATATGAAAAATTCCGGGAACGTCAGCCTAGGGAGATAGGGTCACATCTGGAGCGTCAACCAGGGGAGGGGCACAAATATCTCCACGATATGTATTCCACTGTCCCCAAATCTTCGTCCACGCCCTGGGTCTGCCCCTAGCCACATAGACGGTCTTCTCTCGGAACATGGACCAGTCCATGTTATCCTCCCACACCGAAACTTCGGGAGGTCTGGATGCGCCCCAAAGTTGCGCAATATCCCGCTTCGCGACCATGTATCCCAAGGTCGCCCATCTGGTCTGGGCCACAGAATAGTCGGTGGGTTCCCAGACGTTCAACAGGCATCGTCGGGCCTCAGGCCGCAGGGTAATACCAGTCACAACAGTCATCACCGCAAGCACATCAATCCAGTAGGCTGCTACCATCGGGCACTCCCAAAGAATATGCAGAAATGTGGCACTCATCCCACAACCACGCTTACATAAACCATCCGGGGAAAAACCCATCACAACCAGACACGGACCAGTTACATACACCCGGTGGAGGATCTTAAGTTGAACCAAACGGAGACGGGCGGGGATGGCGACCTCTTTCGGAGAAGAGAGTGCCGACTGCCAATCCTCGTCATCCAAGTCCAATCCGTCATCGACCCAAACCTCCCGAAGTCGGACCAATAAGTCAGCGCGATTATTAATAAGTTTCTTGTAAATAAGGGAGATAGTGCTATCGGGCAGGTGTCCATCCAGTATACGATCCTCAAGGGGAGAGGACTCGGGCAGGGTCACATCAGGAGTCAGAACTGAGGCCAGGGCGTGCCAAACCTGCAAATACCGAAAAAACTCTCTATCACTCAAGTCATATTCTACCTTAAGGGCCTGGAAAGACTTCACTCTACCCTGCACACAGACGTCACCCACTTTACATATCCCAATCATATCCCAGCGGTCAAAGCCCTTAGTAGACCAGAGACACCCCAAACGTTCAGAAGCATAAAGCGGGGTCGCCATTGTCAGTCGGTTCTCCCATCCCAAACTCACATTCGCGGCGCGCCACACATTGACTGCGATCCTGGACGGGCCCACAAGATGGCGCCCGGCCGATCTGGAATAAAGCGCTCTATTAAAATCTCCTCCCGGCAGCTGGAGTCTATCCATCTCAAAGGCCGGATCCCGACCCGGGGAATACATTACGTGGTTAATGGCAGACAGCTGGGCAGCCCAATAATATCTCTTGATATCGGGGAGCGCCATGCCCCCGTAATACCAAGGAATAGTAAGTTTTGCAAGGGCGATACGTGGACGCCCGTCCCAGATCAGTTGCCTTTGAAGACTCTCGATCTCCCGGAAATAGCTAGCGGGAATGTCGTCATAAGAATTTTGAAGCGCGTATAAGAATCGCGGCAAAGACATCATTTTAAAAAGGGCAGCTCTGCCCAGAGGAGACAGGGGTAGCTTACGCCAACGGGCCACATCCAGTCGCAGTCTAAGAAGCGGGGGAAGGAGGTTACGCTCGAATCGGAGTGAGGAGTCTAGCGTGATAAAAATCCCCAAATATTTGAAGCCAGAGTTGACAACCTGGATGGGAAACCTGTCCGGCAATGGGGGCAAAACACCCGAGAGAACATATACACAGGACTTAGCCCAATTAATAACCAGACCCGAGTTAGCACCAAACGAAGTAAGAACGTCGAATAGGACATTTAAAGATTTACGCGGGGAAGCAAGATACAGAAGAATGTCGTCCGCGTAAAGCGAGACGCGGTCTTCAAAATCCGGTGACCAACGGATCCCTTTGAGTGAAGGTTCCCATCGAAGCCACGCAGCCAACGGTTCCAGAGCAAGCGAGAAAAGCAACGGAGACAGGGGGCACCCCTGACGGGTCCCCCTACCAAGACAGAAGGGGACAGAAACTCGACCGTTTACAACGACCTGTGCCAAGGGTTCGGCGTATAACAACTTCACCCAACCAATAAACTCAGGCCCAAAACCGAATTTCTCAAGAGCTGCCCAAAGATAGGGCCACTCTACCGTGTCAAAGGCCATCGAGGCGTCCAGCGAAGCCAAAATGGCCGGCTCCGTCAGTAGCCCCGCCCTCGCAACAGCTCCGTGGAGACGGCGTAGATTGAGAGCCGTGTTGCGATGCGGGATAAATCCGGGCTGATCCGGATGAACCAAGCCACTAATGACCGTCAAGAGGCGGGTTGCCAGGAGCTTAGCCAGGACCTTGGGTTCAACATTCAAAAGGGAAATGGGCCTGTAAGACGAACAAAGGTCCCGAGGTTTACCTTCTTTGGGAATAACAACTATCGTGGCCAAACGCTGATCATATAGGAGAATACCCCGTTCGCGGGATTCCAAAAACATGGCACGAAGATAGGGTGCCACCTTGTCAGGACGTAGCTTGTACAATTCAATTGGCAATCCATTCGGGCCCAAAGCCTTGCCCGAACGGAGTGAGCGAATGGCCGTCGCTATCTCGTCCGTAGTAAAAGGGGACTCCAAAGAAACTCGGTCTAAATCGGAGACACTGGGCAGAGCTATATCACGCAACAAAAGGCGAGAGTCATCAACATCCCGTTCAGACACAGGGGTATAGACCGCACGAAAATAATCCGCAAAACATTCAACTATTTCAACCGGGTCTGTCACTCCCACGCCACTCGAAGTCTGAATCACAGGCACTACACGATTCGCCCTCTCCGTCTTATCCAACCATGCCAGTAATTTACCCGCTTTGTCCCCCACATCATACAAACGACCCTGTTGCTCCCGAAACATCAGTTTAGCCGCATCTGTGACCAAAGACTTATAAGCAAATTGCTTCAAACCCAGGGCGTGGAGTTTATCAGATGTAACGTTCGATTCTAGGTCAGCCTCTATATCAGCAATCTCCCTCTCAAGGTCTACCACCTCCCGATTCCTCGCCTTCTTGGATTCGGCAATAAGGGCGAGGGCCTGTCCGCGAATCACTGTCTTAAAGGCCTCCCACAGGGATACAGCAGAGGAGACGGAACCCTCGTTGTCCAAAAAATAATTGTCCAAGGACTTAATCAAGAGATTGCGAGTCTCGGGGGAGGTGAGGTACCATGGGTTGATAGGAGCCACCCGGCCCGCCGCCTCCACCCCCACCTCAAAACAAAGCCAGAGCGGGGAATGATCAGAGATGCCCCGGGGAAGGTGCCTAATCTCACGCACCGCTGGCGACTGCGCCGCAGGCATCAGGAAATAATCCAGTCTAGACAGACTCCCATGGGCCCCAGAGTGGAAAGTGTATTGAAGCTGAGTAGGATGCATAAGTCTCCAGCAATCCACCAGGCCGAACGTATCCAGAAACCCACCCAGCCACTGTTGGGACAAAGGGGTGTCCCTAGGGGGGTGATGATCATGAAGACCGGAGAGCACAGAATTAAAGTCACCTGCTATGAAGAGAGTACTATCAGGGAGGTTCAACAACACACGGCCCAAATCGGAAAAGGTAGAGGTCTGTAGACCGGGGGGCACATAAACGGCAAACAAGGAAAGGGTTCGACCCTCATAGCGACCCACGAGGACGGCGTATCGCCCCCGATCATCGAGGATCACATCATCAATAGCTAGGGGGAGGGAAGCCCGAACAAGGATACCCACCCCCCTGGAACCCGTGGTAAACCCCGAATGTGCGGCGAGGCGATAGCCCCACCTATTCATTGCACGACATGTATTGCCTACCAAGTGAGTCTCCTGCAGAAAAACAATATCCGGAGACAAACGTCGTATACATCGCAACACCACACCCCGCTTAATACGATCCCCCAGACCATTGACATTCCACGAAATAAACCTCAACCCGCTACCCCCATCCCATAAAGCAATACCGCAACCCCCCTCGAATGAGCATGACATCAAAAACATCATTAGCAAGATAGAATCGCCTTGAGAACATAACACACAAACATCAAACTTCCCATCCACCCACCCCCCAACAATCAAGAAAACACCCCCCACCCTGCACCCCTGCAAGAAGCTAAAAAGCCACCCCAACATGCAGTGTGCCTGTCGCCCAAGAACCCCCATTCTACAAAAAGACCCCGGAGGAGGAAAGGCTCTGACCCACCCGCCACCCCAACAAGAAAAATAACAAAGAGATCACTCAGACAGCAGAGGCACTTGGGCTTAGAACCCCAGAAGAAGTTACTTGACACGAGGACCCGGGCAGAAACAAACAGTTCAGCTCTCTACACCACCCTCAGCACCACCCGGGTGGGCGGCGGACTCAGCCGCAGGAGGTCGGTCCGGCAGGGAGTCCAGCCAGTCATTCACAGAATCAGGCCGATCAAAGAAAAAGGTTCGTTCATTGTACTCAACTCGCAGCCTGGTCGGAAAAAGCATAGCGTAGCGCAGTCCCATGTCCCGGAGACGCTTCTTGACTCCACAAAATCCCATACGCTGTTTCTGCACCTGTTGAGAAAAGTCCGGATAAAAGTTCACCGTGGCATTCTCAAAGGCCACCGGGCCCTTCACACGTGATGCCTGCAGGATAGCGTCCCGATCCCTATAGTGGAAGAGTTTCGCAACAATAGGCCTCGGCGGGGCGCCAGGTTTACCCTGGCCTCCCGGAACACGATGGGCACGCTCCACCGCGAAGAACTTACTTAGCCCAGACGGAGAGAGGTAGTTCTGGATCAGGTCCTCCACCAGGAGATCAACAGAGTGCGGTTCTGGATTCTCCGGAACGCCGACCACACGCACATTACTGCGACGTGCCCTGTTCTCAAAGTCCTCCAAGCGCCGGGTCATGAAATCGTTCACCCTACGGAGATTGCCAATCTCTGTCTGTATCTCCGAGACGTCTGCCGTGAGGCTGGATGACTTGAGATCCAATGACTTCACCTTCTCATTGGTTTTAGATAGGTCAGCCCGAATCAAGTTCACATCAATGGCCACGGTGTCGATTTTGTGGGCCAAAGCTTCATATTGTTGACCTATCGTTTCCTTTATGCCAGAAATGGCGCCCATGATGTCCTGCAAGGACGGTTCCATTGATGCGTCAACGATGTGATCAGCCGCACTTGGGCCAGGCAGGGCGGCCCCGGGGGACCCCTTCGCATGGGTGTAACGGTCCATAACGTTAGACTGGACCGGGCCCCCACGCAGGGGCGTCTTCGTCTTTCGTGTCTCTCGGTCCCCTCTGCCCGCCATGTCGGAAACCGCGCCACCAGGAGACTCACTCGACCCGATGGAAATGGCCACAGGAAAGCAGGGCGTCGGGATCAGAAGGCCGCTGCAAGGGTACCACTAGGAGAGGACCAGCTTGAAAGGAGAATAAGCCAGCCAAAGGCCCGACAGCCGTACCGCGCGCCGGACCCAGCCCAGGCCAGACTCCCCTGCCAGACGTCTCAGTCTGAGGCAGAATCGAAACCGAAACTTAAGAGGGGGACCCACAAGTCCAATCCCCCTGCCGTTGTTGTTCAACTCCGAGTCGGCCAGAGAACCTCACCCAGTCCCGGGCACATCCCAAGGGCGGACCCCGAAAGTTCAAATCGCCATATCTTCGGCACCCCGGGTCCAAATCAAATTCCAAAAATCACAGGAAGATCAGCCCAGCGTCCTCTACATAAATCCTCGCGAAGAATCAGGATATGTTCAGGATATCATGCCGGGAGTGGCGGCGGTCCGGAGAGCGCTGTGCTCACGCGGCCATCACGGATGCCCGCCAAGCTCCTCCTCAAGGACACACTTTTTCTATTTTGTGGGCTTTAAAGTTTTATTGTGTTTTATACTGTGCGGTCTTTTATGGTTTATTTTACCGAAATAAAGACTTATGAAACTGAAAACTGAGTCTGCATTATAATCAGGTAAGTACAATGGCAGGCGTTCTTTGCAAATGATCAAGTCTTTCAGATATGCTATCTGTGCGCATAACACTACAGGTTACCGCCACATTTGTCTTTGGTTTAATTCTGACTTCTCTCTGCTTTTATCTTCTATCCCTAGGTGAAGAGAGAACCAGGCAAGGATCTGGACACCATCGAGGAGCCAGGAATGAGACGCACTGTGCTCAAGTAAGGAGTCTAAACAGCAATTGGTGTTTTGAGAATGGGCGTGGCTTAAATAGCAGCTGAGCAAAAACGCGCCTGCTTTAGGTCTCACGAGATGTATTCTTTTGTGCATTTCCACACGGCATGGTCTGGAATTATATTTATGCAGCAATTCCTGCTATTTGGGCAATGTTTCAACAATGTTTATATGGCAAGTCCTTCTATTTGGGGAAATGTTTAATAACAGCAGGTTTGCCCATCTTCAGTTCTTGTCCTTATCTACCCAAGATGACTCTGCAGTGGGCTAGGTGGGGGCACATGCTATATGTACATAGTGGCCATTGGTGCAATGGGTCCACAGACCTGACAGTAATGCAATGGATGGTTGCGTGAAGGGTAGTGAGGAAAACACCTATGAGGGGGCTGAACAATTTGATTGCCAAAGAACACATGTTCAGTCACTGTTTTCCAGAGCTACACCAACACCTGGCTAACTACAAGCTTACTGTCCACAGGGAGCTTACAAGTGAGGCATAACTCTGTGTTAGCACCAGAGTGTCTGAAAAGGCATTGAGGAGTGATCCTAAGGAGGGTAGTTCAAGTACCCTCAACAGAGTGGTGGGTGCACAGTGACCCAGACAGGTCCCAGTATAGTGTGGGAGAGGGGTTCTCATGTCCCTTCTAAGCATAGATGAGGGGGTTTTGATGGGCAGAGGCCGGGGTAGCCCCATTTCCAACATCAGTGTTTGGACAGCTCCCAGCTGGGCATGGACATGGGGACCTGGTCTGTACCAAGAGGCAATCCACTAGTGGGAGCTCCGCAGTGTCAGAGGAGCTGGGTGGTGCAGCCACCCAAGGAGCCCTGACATTACCATTTTCTGAGAGTACCACTCCACAGCAGAGGATACAGAGGCCCAGATGGAGGGGCAGGAGGTGGAAACAGTCCACAGTGGGAGGTCCAGTGGATCAGGTGTTGCCAGCTCAGAACAGAGCACCCCAAAACTAACCCTGGTGAGGACACTTCTGACCTGGGGGGCTCCCTGAGCGATCACAGGGATAGAGGGATAGAGACCCATGCCAGGCAGACCCCTACATGCCACATACAGAGTGTGTCACCCTTGACGGGGAGGGGGGTTTCACCTTGAATTACCGGATCGCCAGTCAAATGTTTAGCCTAAGGGTACAGATCATTGGCTGAGTGACCGGTCTCAATATATCACTCCTGAACTGGTAAGAGATAGAGTTGGAGTAGGGGGCAAAACACCTCGGGCTACTGCCTCTTAACAATGACAGCTGTTACTGGCCTCTGTTGGTTGATGTCTTTATCGGCAGTGTTTTCCTTGAGTTGGGGACAGAAGTCTGATCCAAAGGGTGGAATGGGCCACATCACTTTGTTGGCCATCATGGTACTCTCTGGCTAGTGGGATGCATCTGTGAGCAAGTTAAGATTAGGTGCTGCACAGACGGGGTCCACAGTTGAGGAGAAGTGTTTGCCATGGGTCAGTTCAGTGGCTCAGGAGAGTTTAGGCAGAGGCGTTCAACCGAGTTCAAAGAAGCATAGAACTAACAAGTGCCCCTGCATAATAGGCTCTGCCTCCACATTCTATCACCTAAACAGGAAAGCCCTCCTAAGTATGTATTAGTCTACGCTGGCTTTTGGCTAGAGGGGTGGGTTGAACTTGGTCTTTTCTGCAGGGTCATCCATAAACATTTTGCCTTTGCTCTCCACTTTATGCTGAATTTGTTTTGTTGGCCTTAGGATACTTTGCTAGTTCTGATCAGTGCTAAAGTGTGTGTGCTCTCTGCTTTAAAAATAGTAATGTATGTAATGTAATGTAATGTGATAGGTTTTTGTATAGCGCTACTATCGACCTACGGGCATCTTGGAGCTCAGACAAACAAGGAACAACTGTACCTGCGGCTCAAGTAATGCTAACAGATTGACTAACTTCTAGGAAACAATAGGGTTTTCAAACCCTTTCTGAAATCCATCAAAGAATCGGCTAACCTAAGATTCTGTGGCAGCCCATTCCATAGTTGTGCAGCAGCTACACTAAACGCCCTACCCCCCATTCTAGATCGTTTAAATCTGGGAACCGATATTAAGCCTATGTTGGCAGATCGTAAGTGTCTGGAAGGCTCATACCAGTTGAATTTATCCTGCAGGGGTAGTGGTCCATATCCATGAACCGCTCTAAAAACGATACATAATGACTTGAAGTGTATCCGTTCTTTTATTGGCAGCCAATGGAGATCCCTTAGTGCCATAGTTGTGGAGGAACTCCATGTTCTATGCAGAGCCACCTTAGCTGCTGCCGTTGCAATCCTTGGATGATATACTGGGGAGCACCCAAATATAAGGAGTTGCAGTAATCCAGCCTGCTTAGCACTATGCTCCTCACTACCAATGCTCGAGAATCGTCTGGCAGTAGAGGAAGGGTCTTTCGCAGCATGTGAATTAGAGCAAAGCAGACTTGAATAGTTTTGTTAGCTTGGAACACCATTTGGAGGTTGGCGTCCGTTAGTACTCCAAGGTTTTGTACAGTATTAGTCGGGCTTAGAGAGTCTTCCTCTGGAATGAGCCTGAACTCAATCAGGAGATGCTTTGGAATTTTTGCAGCTGAGCAGTACATTACCTCCGTTTTCCCCCCATTAAGTTGAAGGGAATTACTCTTGAGCCACCCAGCCATTTTCCGCATACACTCCAAAGACACAACTTCTCGTGCTAGCCCCACGAACCTAAATAGGCTCCTGATGCTTTTAAATTGTTAAATGTGTATTTGCCTATTTTAAAATCTCTCTTGTAAAATTACCTGAATACTTGTGGCAGCGTGCACTTTGATTCAGAGTGCTCTCCCCGGTCCACCGCAGCAATCTCGTGCTGTTTGTGTGGAGGGAGGCACTCACTTCCTGGTGGAGCCGCGCAGAGCGGCCATTGTGGCAGGGTGGCGCTCTAGTGGTCAACCACTCGCAGAGTATTTAAGGGCTCAGACGGGCCGACGCGCTCGAGAACAAACACAACTTCTCGCGCTAGCCCCACAAACCTAAATACGCTCCTGATGCTTTTAAATTGTTAAATGTGTATTTGCCTATTTTAAAATCTCTCTTGTGAAATTACCTGCATACTTGTGGCAGCGTGCACTTTGATTCAGAGTGCTCTCCCCGGTCCACCGCAGCAATCTCGTGCTGTTTGTGTGGAGGGAGCGAAAATTGCAAAAAACACAGTTGATGGCCAGAATGTAGAACAATGTCATACATTCACCCCAGTACAAGGATCTGGGCCTAAATCCATCGTTTTTTTGCACTCCACACCACCCTGGGTTAGACACTGGCTATATGCAAATCAGCTCTGACCCTGTGCCTCATGGGAACAGTCCAGTCCGAACTACCAAGCCATGTCTTTCCGAGACCGGAATCAAGCATCCAAGGACCGGTTTCTGGCTATCAGCCTTCATCAGCCTGGATAGCTTGACTCCAGTGGTGTGGAGAGCCTGGGACTCACGTCTGAGCATACCCAGCCCACTCGGGGTGAAAATTTCAAAAAACACAGTTGATGGACAGAATGTAGAACAATGTCATACATTCCCCCCAGTACAAGGATCTGGGCCTAAATCCATCGTTTTTTTGCACTCCACACCACCCTGGGTTAGACACTGGCTATATGCAAATCAGCTCTGACCCTGTGCCTCATGGGAACAGTCCGGTCCGAACTACCAAGCCATGTCTTTCCCAGACCGGAATCAAGCATCCAAGGACCGGTTTCTGGCTATCAGCCTTCATCAGCCTGGATAGCTTGACTACAGTGGTGTGGAGAGCCTGGGACTCACGTCTGAGCATACCCAGCCCACTCGGGGTGAAAATTGCAAGAAACACAGTTGATGGACAGAATGTAGAACAATGTCATACATTCCCCCCAGTACAAGGATCTGGGCCTAAATCCATCGTTTTTTTGCACTCCACACCACCCTGGGTTAGACACTGGCTATATGCAAATCAGCTCTGACCCTGTGCCTCATGGGAACAGTCCAGTCCGAACTACCAAGCCATGTCTTTCCCAGACCGGAATCAAGCATCCAAGGACCGGTTTCTGGCTATCAGCCTTCATCAGCCTGGATAGCTTGACTCCAGTGGTGTGGAGAGCCTGGGACTCACGCCTGAGCATACCCAGCCCACTCGGGGTGAAAATTGCAAAAAAAACACAGTTGATGGACAGAATGTAGAACAATGTCATACATTCACCCCAGTACAAGGATCTGGGCCTAAATCCATCGTTTTTTGCACTCCACACCACCCTGGGTTAGACACTGGCTATATGCAAATCAGCTCTGACCCTGTGCCTCATGGGAACAGTCCTGTCCGAACTACCAAGCCATGTCTTTCCCAGACCAGAATCAAGCATCCAAGGACCGGTTTCTGAGTATCAGCCTTCATCAGCCTGGATAGCTTGACTCCAGTGGTGTGGAGAGCCTGGGACTCAAGTCTGAGCATACCCAGCCCACTCGGGGTGAAAATTGCAAAAAACACAGTTGATGGACAGAATGTAGAACAATGTCATACATTCACCCTAGTACAAGGATCTGGGCCTAAATCCATTGTTTTTTTGCCCTCGACACCACCCTGGGTTAGACACTGGCTATATGCAAATCAGCTCTGACCCTGTGCCTCATGGGCCAGTCCAGTCCGAACTACCAAGCCATGTCTTTCCCAGACCGGAATCAAGCATCCAAGGAGAGGTTTCTGGCTATCCGCCTTCATCAGCCTGGATAGCTTGCCTCCAGTGGTGTGGAGAGCCTGGGACTCACGTCTGAGCATACCCAGCCCACTCGGGGTGAAAATTGCAAAAAACACAGTTGATGGACAGAATGTAGAACAATGTCATACATTCACCCCAGTACAAGGATCTGGGCCTAAATCCATTGTTTTTTTGCACTCCACACCACCCTGGGTTAGACACTGGCTATATGCAAATCAGCTCTGACCCTCTGCCTCATGGGAACAGTCCAGTCCGAACTACCAAGCCATGTCTTTCCCAGACCGGAATCAAGAATCCAAGGACCGGTTTCTGGCTATCAGCCTTCATCAGCCTGGATAGCTTGACTCCAGTGGTGTGGAGAGCCTGGGACTCACGTCTGAGCATACCCAGCCCACTCGGGGTGAAAATTGCAAAAAACACAGTTGATGGACAGAATGTAGAACAATGTCATACATTCACCCCAGTACTAGGATCTGGGCCTAAATCCATCGTTTTTTGCACTCCACACCACCCTGGGTTAGACACTGGCTATATGCAAATCAGCTCTGACCCTGTGCCTCATGGGAACAGTCCAGTCCGAACTACCAAGCCATGTCTTTCCCAGACCGGAATCAAGCATCCAAGGACCGGTTTCTGGCTATCAGCCTTCATCAGCCTGGATAGCTTGACTCCAGTGGTGTGGAGAGCCTGGGACTCACGTCTGAGCATACCCAGCCCACTCGGGGTGAAAATTGCAAAAAACACAGTTGATGGACAGAATGTAGAACAATGTCATACATTCACCCCAGTACAAGGATCTGGGCCTAAATCCATCGTTTTTTTGCACTCCACACCACCCGGGGTTAGACACTGGCTATATGCAAATCAGCTCTGACCCTCTGCCTCATGGGAACAGTCCAGTCCGAACTACCAAGCCATGTCTTTCCCAGACCGGAATCAAGAATCCAAGGACCGGTTTCTGGCTATCAGCCTTCATCAGCCTGGATAGCTTGACTCCAGTGGTCTGGAGAGCCTGGGACTCACGTCTGAGCATACCCAGCCCACTCGGGGTAAAAATTGCAAAAAACACAGTTGATGGACAGAATGTAGAACAAAGTCATACATTCACCCCAGTACAAGGATCTGGGCCTAAATCCCTCGTTTTTTTGCACTCCACACCACCCTGGGTTAGACACTGGCTATATGCAAATCAGCTCTGACCCTGTGCCTCATTGGAACAGTCCAGTCCGAACTACCAAGCCATGTCTTTCCCAGACCGGAATCAAGCATCCAAGGACGGGTTTCTGGCTATCAGCCTTCATCAGCCTGGATAGCTTGACTCCAGTGGTGTGGAGAGCCTGGGACTCACGTCTGAGCATACCCAGCCCACTCGGGGTGAAAATTGCAAAAAACACAGTTGATGGACAGAATGTAGAACAATGTCATACATTCACCCCAGTACAAGGATCTGGGCCTAAATCCATCGTTTTTTTGCACTCCACACCACCCTGGGTTAGACACTGGCTATATGCAAATCAGCTCTGACCCTCTGCCTCATGGGAACAGTCCAGTCCGAACTACCAAGCCATGTCTTTCCCAGACTGGAATCAAGCATCCAAGGACCGGTTTCTGGCTATCAGCCTTCATCAGCCTGGATAGCTTGACTCCAGTGGTGTGGAGAGCCTGGGACTCATGTCTGAGCATACCCAGCCCACTCGGGGTGAAAATTGCAAAAAACACAGTTGATGGACAGAATGTAGAACAATGTCATACATTCACCCCAGTACAAGGATCTGGGCCTAAATCCATCGTTTTTTTGCACTCCACACCACCTTGGGTTAGACACTGGCTATATGCAAATCAGCTCTGACCCTGTGCCTCATGGAAATGGGTTAGACACTGGCTATATGCAAATCAGCTCTGACCCTGTGCCTCAATGAAGGAAATGGAAAGCTATTAATATGCCTGCTTTTATTAAAACACTGGCATCTACGTTGCCAGTACCCAATAAGGAGGTAAACCTAATGGAGGAGGAGATCTCACACTGGTTCTTAAAGGCTACTGATACTCATGCGCCCTTAACAAAATTCACACGTGCACGCACTAGGGATGCTCTTAAGTGGTTTACCTCGGATCTTAAAAATTTTAAACTTGAGGTACGCCAGAAGGAAAGAAAGTGGAGAGTAAAATATAAGCCCCAAGATAAGGAGGAATATGTCACGGCCCGCAGAAATTATTTTAAGATCATTTTACAAACTAAAACTAATTATTTCTCCGGGAAAATTTTAAACTCTCAAAATAGAACTAAAGATGTTTTCAACATAGTGAACGATCTATGTAATAGTGAAAGAACTGTGCTACCTTTGACTTCCTCGCCGGAACTTTGTGACTCATTAAATGATTTTTTTATAGATAAAATTGCCATCATAAAACAGAATATTCAAAGTCTCCCTGGCAGGGATCCTATTGAAGACATCTACCACAATCCAGTCACTTTAGATATTTTACCATCCATTGATGAAAAGAGCTTTCCAGAACTTCTTTCTCGTGTCAAATCTGGCTCGCCTTTTGACAGCTGCCCCCCCACATCTTAAAGGAGGTGTGTTCAGCCATTCCATCCGGAATCCTTTCACTTCTGAATGAATCACTCACACAGGCCAAGATCTAATGCAGATAAGCGCATTCGACAGGCCCTGGTGCTCCTTGATTTGTCGGCCGCGTTCGACGCGGTTGACTATAACATTCTGATCAGCCGTGTCGAGCAGGCCGGCCTCAGGTGCCCCGCACTGAACTGGACTGCCTCTTTCATCACAAATCGTACACAGTCAGTGAGATTAGGGTCTTTCACAGCCCCCAGGATGTCATCTACCTGTGGTGTTCCCCAAGGTTCGTCACTTTCCCCTTTATTATTTAACCTTTATCTTCGTCCACTGATTCATTCTTTAAAAAATTATGAAATTACCCTGTATAATTATGCTCACGATCTTCAGCTAATCATTCCCCTAAATACCCCGGACTCAGCTGCCGAATGTTCGGCCGTAATGTCACACATACAGAGATGGATGACCCAAAATCATCTCAAACTTAACCCAGGCAAGACAGAATTGGTCTTGCCTGGGGACAGTGGACTGAGTTGGGGCCGACACTTTTGGCCTATGGATATGGGAATCCCTCCCACAAAGACCCACTCGGTCAAAAGCTTAGGGATTACACTTAATGAGGATCTATCTCTTAAAGGGCAGGTAGGAATGGTGGTTTCTTCTAGTTTTTTTCAACTTAGGAAGATTAGGAAAATTGCCCACCTTTTAACACACTCGGCACTCATTCAAGTAGTGATTGCCCTTGTCCTCTCTCGTTTGGATTTTTCAAAAAGCCTTTACTTGGGTCTTCCGAATGGCCTACTAAAACGCCTCCAGATGGTTCAAAACCAGGCGGCAAGGCTCATCTGGAAGCAACCCAAGTGGCAATCAATCAGGGCCGGGCTGGAAAAACTCAACTGGCTGCCAGTGGCCCAGCGAATTGCTTTTAAGGCAGGGTGTATCACTTTTAGGGCGCTTCATGATAATGGCCCTACATTCATCAGGAAGTCCATTACTAACTATACACCTCAACGCAACTTACGCTCCACACATCTAAGCCTTGCAAATGTCTCTTCATTTAAAAGGAAACACCAGGGTGGCAGCTGTTTTTACCATCTGGCTGCCTCTTTTTGGAACGCTCTCCCACTTCCTATTAGACAGAACAATGATTTACTGGCATTTTGAAAGTCTTTAAAAACGTGGCTTTTCCAACAGGCTTATGCTTAGAATTGTGCTTAGTGTCTTGAATCCACAGCGCCAAAAAACCCAAGGGTGTATGTGCGCTTAAGAACTTGTTATTAACATAACTCCTGGAAAACCTCAAGCGATGTCTCCTGTTTACCTTCTAAAGAGAAAATCAGTTGGGTATCATCCGCGTAGTTTATCACGCTGATACCAAAAGACTTAATGATGGACAATAAAAGTCTCAAATAAATGTTAAACAGGATGGGACTGACTGATGATCCCTGTGGAACTCCATAATGGACAGGAGAGACTGTTGATGTGAACTCTCCTAAAGTCACCGTCTGTTGGCGACCCAGGAGGTAAGATTGCAGCCACTCAAGAGCTCTTCCTCTCACCCCGTTGTTCCACAGTCTTTGCATCCAAACGGCATGACTCACAGTGTCGAAAGCTGTCGACATATCTAGAAGGACAAGGATCGACGCGTCCCTTCTGTCGGCGCGCAGTTGAAGATTATCCATCACTGTGGTCAGTGCTGTTTCAGTACCATGTGCTGGTCGAAAACCAAACTGGAATACGTCCAGCAGGTTATCCTCAAGATGTTTAGATAGGATTCTGCTAACTGTCTTTTCCAAAATTTTTATTGGAAAGGGAAGGTAGAATTGGCTTTTACCCAATTGGCATATTAAGCTTCTTATAAATCCGTAGTAAAGTGTCACTACATGTGCCCAGAGCCTGTAAAATAGATGCTACTAGTAGGACTGCAATGGGTATGCTCAGACGTGAGTCCCATGCTCTCCACATCACTGGAGTCAAGCTATCCTGGCTTAGGACGGCTGATAGCCAGAAACCGGTCCTAGGATGCTTGATTCCGGTCCAGGAAAGACATGGCTTGGCAGTTCGGGCTGGACTGTTCCCATGAGGCACAGGGTCAAGACTGATTTGCATATGGCCATGTCTGAACTGGGGTGGTGTGGAGTGCAAAAAAAATAGATTTAGGCCCAGATCTCTGTACTGGGGTGAATGTATGACATTGTTCTGCATTCTGTCCATCAACTGTTGTTGCACTAGTAGGACTGCATCACTGATTGTTCTACCCACTTAAAAGCCCTTCAAACATGTCTCAGGCCTGTCGTGAAAGCTTGTGCATGCAGACGCTTCTAGGGTATGCCCAGGACAGCAGTGAGGAAAGGGTGCAGTATATTTAATAGATAGGACATGTACTTTAAAGGTTTACATGTCCTGGTAGCAAAAAAACTCTTAAATCCGTTTTTCACTACTGCAAGACCTATCTGTCCCACAGAATAACTTGGAGTTACCTTATTACATTTTATAAAGATACATTCTGAATGAGAAGCGATAACTAGTTGATGATTGGTGTCTCTAGAATTGGAATTTGAAATCCAAACTTACGATGAAGTCTGATTTTAAATCACAATTTTGGAAATGCCACTTTTGGAAATTTACCCTTTTGCTACCATAGCCATTTAGTGCCTGTAGTCAGTCATTGAGCACATAACTGGGTATAGCTGACAATTGAGCTTTGTGTATTCCTCATAGACAGCCACACACAAAAGGGAGCTTAGGTGTGCCTGGATGGACCATCACTTGTAGGATGGAGGGAAGAGCTGGGCTCAGCCCCACTTACACTTGAATAGTCTGTGTACTGCTTTCGCAGAAAGGGCTGCCTAACCCCCAGTAATTAGTTTGGATCTGGGACATGGAAGGTAGGATAACTGGGGATTTCAAAGAGAAAGCTCTAGAACCTTCTCCCCCACTTCAAAGACACAACCCGGTATAAATAGAAGACCTCAGGCACCAAATCTCCAGTACACTTCTGCCCCGGTGGATACTCTGCCAGGAAGGAGGATTGTTGTGCTGCTACAAGGACTGCCAGTCTCCTGGACTGCTGCCTTGAAGGAACTGCTGCCCTGCTGTGCTGACCTGCTGCCATCATACCTGGGGAAGAACAAGTAGATCTGCAACTTCATCTTAAACGCAGGACCCCAGAGTGACTCCAAGGGCCAGTCTGCTGACCTCCTGATCTGTAACAAACAACAATGTCTCAAGGGTATTATTCACAGGTCAATTATATGTGGCACAATCAATTGTAACAGATTAAATCCAAACAGGGAGAAAACCAGGAAGACATTTTCACGTAAATGTAAAGTATATTTCAATTGACAAGCATGTTGGACATATTAAACTTCATATGTACAAGCACATGGGTCAGTAGCACTGCGTTACATTAAATGTGAAGTATAGTGACGGCGCAAGTGACACGTGACGTGGTATATACAGCGAGAGCAGTGGGCGCAACAAAAGACAAGTGAGATAAAAACACAGGTTTACTTATTTAGGGAGAACGCGACAATTAATGGTACATGAATACAAATTTCAGCTGAATAGAGTATCCTTGAATAGGGGCGTCAAGAGTTTCGCTGTGGAAGTTGAGGGCGTTTCGGCCTGCGGAAGCGTTGGGTCATCATCAGGACCAGGTTACGTTTTATTTAGACTGCAGTGCTGGGGATAGAAGGATATACATATAGTTCTTTCTGTATATGTATGTAATAATTGGACCACGAAGGACAGATAGATCAAAGTAACAGTATAGGGAGGTTGGAACCCGAGTTGGGTCAAGGGGTGCACAAAGAACGCTGCAGAGAAATACCGCGTGACTAGGCAAGGGAGGTCTGTAGAAATGCTGCTATATTTTTTCAAGATGATTTTCGTGTGCTTGGAAATTCTGTGAGTGTTCACAACTGGGTTCTCAAATCCGTGCTACACAGGATTGCTGATGTGGGACTTACACTTCGTAAAAAAAAGTTCCTTTTTAGTCAAACATATTGAATATTTAGGCTATGAAATTTCAGCATTGGAAATAAAACCTCTCAAACATCTTACTGGCTGTCGTTCAACTAGCCTCATTTCCTACTGATAAAGATCAACTAAGCTCTTTCGTGGACCTTATTCAATACTATTCTACGTTTGTACAAAACATTGCTGATAAAACCCTGTGTTAAAGACAATTACTAAAGAAAGGTGTGAAGCTCAAATGGGGGAAACAACAAAATGTTTGTTTTAATAACATTAAAAAAGAAATTTGTGAGGCAAATCTGCTGGCACCCTTAGACGCTTGTCTATTCTCATGGTCGATGCTAGTGTCACTGGTTTAGGTGTTTTCTTATTACAAAGACATCTGAGGGAGAAAAAAACTTTGCTTTTGCGTCCAGGACGCTCACGTCATCTGAGCAGTACTAATCAGTCATCTAGAGGGAGGCACTAGCAGCAGCTTGGGGTGTTGAGTACTTTCGCACTTACCTATGGGGCACAAGATTTTTACTTGAAACCGATCATAAACCGTTAGTGAAGATTTTGTCGCCTGGTGGTGCAGGCAAGGGCTCAGCAAGGTTGGTGAGACTAGCTGCCATGTTGCAAGAGTATCAATGTGAGGTCACTCATATTCAAGGTTGGAGAAATCTTCAAGCTGACTGTTTATCTAGACTATCTCTCAAATGGGAAACCTTAGATGGTTCATCTTTTACGTTGACTAGTGAAGATGGAGCGGTTGCTTCTGTTCATGATGTGGTTGATGTTGGCAAAGGAACTTTTTCTTGCAAGGAGTGGTGCTGTCAGATGGATGCTGATCATGTCCTTAAAGCAGTCATGGATCTCATTAAGTTAGGTTCTAGGTGATAGAGTTGTGTTCTAGTTTCAGTGCGTCCTTTTTTCTAAATCTTGGAGGAGCTACCTATTTGTGGTACCAATGTCCTCATGTATGGAGACAGGTTTGTTCCACAATTTTGTTTGAGGTCCAAGCTTCTGACTCTTGCTCATGAAGGACATTTGGGTCAAACTTTAACTCAACGTTGGTTTAAAACTAATTTTTGGTGGCCAGGCATGGACGAACACGTGACCTCTTGGGTTGAGAAATGTTCTGTGTGCAAGGAGGGTGAGAAAAGACTCAAGGTAGGATTCAAGTCAGTGATGGGTCATATCACTAACCCAGGTTGTGCCTGGCACAGCATTTGTTTGGATTTTATTGAGCCTATGGATGAGTTACCTTCTACTCAACGGTTTGCCATTGTCGTTATTGATGTTTTTTTCTAAATGTTTGAGTGTGAAGTTTGTGAGAGACATCACCACAGAGAGTACTATTGTTTTCTTGAAGATTTTAATCCATGAAGAAGGCTTTCCTTCTATAAATATTACGGATAATGGCACTCAACTTATCTCTCGTGACATGCAAACATTTCTTGCTGATTGCGGTGTTGTTCATCATCGTACTTCACTGTACAACCCACAAGGGAATGGTCTATGTGAGAGAGCTAATTGTGTAGTCAAGGGCATTAACCAGATGGCATGTGTTAGTGGAAGAATTGTTCAGAACATGGTGGAGGAAATGGTTTGGGCCTATTGTCCAACAAAGCTTAACCAATGCGATAAATCTCCTTTAGAACTCATGCAGGGTAGGGTTCCTGGCAAGAAACTGACTCCAGCTTGGAGGAAGGAGTGGGCTTCAAGTAATGTTGTGATGGTTACAGCACCTGTTAGTGTATCTCTAGGCAGTAAGGTTCACATTTCTAAAGGTGATCTAGTCAAAGTTAAACTGGGTAGGATTAGCAAGGGCCTTACCCAATTCAGAGGACTTTTTGCAGTGGAGTGTTTTTTTCCACATTTTGTGGTTTGGGAAAATGGGGGAAAATGCGATCTTTGTCGTGTGGCTCTATATCTAAAGACGAAGGCCATACATCCTTTTGAGTTTGCCACCCCTAATCCTGATTTTGATGACATGCAGAGGAGTAGTGGAGTCCAGTCCTGCTTTGGATTCTTCTGTTGGCAGTCGAAGGAAAGGGGGTGGTGGTGACTCCAGTGCTAATGGTGAAAGCTCACACAGGTCTTTTGGTGAAGAAAACTCACACAGGTCTAATGGGACCAGAGGTTTAAGATGTCGCAGACCACCTGCGCACTTAAATGATTTCATTTGTTAAACAATGCCTTCTACATTCTTTTTCCTCATGTTTCTTTTCCTTTTTGGTGTTCAAGATAATAAAGGAATTTCTTTTTGTTTGTATAAAGAAAGAAGATGTGTCATGCATAACAAGTAACTCACATGTCTCAGCCCTTTCTTTGTTTCCTTGTACCCCAACCCTTCTAGAATGCCCTTGTTGTATTCTAGCATTATTCTCGCTAAAGATTCCATTTATGTCAGTTATTCTTCTGGTCAGCTGTGGAAGTGTTCCTTATGCTGCTGGCTCAATAAAACCAATTTAACTTACTCAAAAAAGGCTTCGGCGACATCAATTTGTTTACAACATATTAACTGAATATTCCGGATCTATGGTTTAAAGCAAGTCTAAATATTACACAGCCTGACCACTAAATGACCGAAGAAAGGCACAACAGATATATTTTTGCTGGGCAGAAAATAGATATTCTGCTTCTCTGACTGCTGGGTAGCATTGGCAAATTATATCTCTTTCCCTTGAAATATTCCTTCCAATTAGGCTTCTAAAGGGTTATGCTTAATTTAGAGAGCTTAAAATTGTGTTGCTGCTTTATCACTGCATTATTGTATTTTGTACAGAAAAAAGGATGTTAGGGTCAGCTAGCTGAAAGCCAACGTTTAGTGAGCAGAACATTTCCCCCAGGAGGATACATGAAAGTTGGATTGGTCTTTCGCATTTATCAGCCAAGAGAATTTTGTGCATTTTTATTTTGTACTAATTGGGTGCATGTATTAGCTCAAGGACTTCCAAGCAGCAAAACAGTTGGAATAACAAGAGAATTTGTTGATTGGAGGTAAACAATTTACATGTATAACTGTTGTGAGATCACATTAATAGCAGATGTTGTGCCATAAAACTATCTACAATGTAGCATAACAAGACAAAGCATAACATACCATGACAATACACAACATAGCAAAACATGACCCAGCAGAAGACAGCACAACATAAGATAAGAAAACATATAATAACATAAAATAACATAACGTAACATTGCGTGACATAACATAACATGAGTTTTCTGCTTCATTTCCAATAAGACCATTAAAGGAAGATCAATGATGGCTGCCATTATGCTTGGAGTATTTATCTTTAATCGATATTAGCTTTTTAAAGCCAAATTTCACTCAAAAAAGTTTTGGGCACAGCAAATAGGTCTAGCATTGGAAGAACAAGCGGTCCTACATGACAGAACAAGATCAACACAGTCTGCATATCCATCCATCACAGAAAAGATGTAATATGGCGACAGCAGTGCAAGCTTCACTAGCACAGACCAGAGGTACATGAAAGATGTCGTCCATGGCAGGACAAGCGTCCCTCTCAAATGTCAGGTACAACACAGGAAGAAGCTGTGCCTGCTTCCTATATAACACATTTCTTATATGCTGCCCTTGAGGATGAGGGGGCACAGTGATTCCCTTCTAGTGTACTCTTTATCTCCCATTCTCTCTCCCCCTGTACCTTCATCCATACCTGTAGAGTCCAAGTCACTGTTTAAGGAGCAACAGCAGCACCAACACTAGTGCAAGAGCTTGGAGACACCAGGGGCCTTATTTATGAAAAGTGACGCATCGCTGCGTGAAAACAGCGATGCGTCACTTTTCACTGCGCTCTCCCTGCGACATGATTGATGCGTCATATTTATAATATGACTCATCATGTCGCAAGGAGTTACAGATACGTCAGTATTTCTGACGTATCTGTAAGCGCAAAAGTCACGCATTGCTGGGGTGTGTCACAAAAGTGACGCAACTCCAGCAATGCGTCCTTTCACATGGGGAAAGCCCCATGTGAAAGGGCTTGCGTCAGTCTTACGCCTGCTGTGAGGCAGGCGCAAGATTTTGACGCAACAGTGTCCTAAAAGTGACGCAGTGAAATCTCATAGATTTCATTGCGTCACTATTACGAGGCTTTTTGGGTGTGAACGCCCCCTTTGCATACATTATACCTGACGCAGGTATAATGTAGCGCAGGGGTTTACAAAGTGACGCATCTGCTTAGATGCGTCACTTTGTAAATAGTGCGCATCAGGAGGCAAGTTTTACGCCGCCGATGCGTCACAAAAAGTGACGCATCGGAAGCGCAAAACTCACGCAAGGCCTCATAAATGAGGCCCCAGTAGGCGAGGATGAACATGCTGATGAGAAGAGATGGGGTGGAAGGGTATTATTGAGCAATCTCTTGTACTCCTCAGGATGCATCAACAAGAGAAGGGGCATGGGTGTAGCTCTCAATGATGGAGCAGATGCAGTGCCACCGGGGCCCAGCGCAGTAAGGCGTGGTGTGGCGATACTTAACGTCATTATTATCTCAAAGCTTTCTTTTCATCTGACCCTCTAAAAAATGCGAGATCCATGAGGATGTATTTTAATATGATTTTAAGTTAAATTCGACTCAGTGTGTCTATGAGGTGTCTGTCTCATAACTGTGATAAATTGAGGCCTGTGAGTTTAACAAAGCACATTCATATACTGGTGCTTGGTAGTAACGACCGAAGACAGGTAGAAGTATTGTGAAGCTTTCATACATGGATGTTCTTATTCTATCTCGCATCCCACCTTTTTTGTGAACATTTCACATTTGCATAGTTAATCTAACTGCATTTTGTCAGCAACCCTTTGAAAGTATTCCAACTCTAATTTATAAACGTGTTTCATTTTTCATCTGGCCCTTATAGTTTAATGTGAAGGGACTACATATATGAGAACGTATTTCAATTCTATAGATTGAGGGGTTTCTGCTACCGTCCTAAAAAAGCTACAGGTAACTACGCAGTGCTTGCTTTTAAAATATTTATGATACATTGAGTAAAAAAGAAATATTAATTATTAAATAAAATGTCAGATTTCTCAAATGTTTACGCTACATGGCTAGACGTCATAGTTCTCTTTTCCTGTACAAAGCATACATTTTGCATAAACTTCCACACACTCTATAAGACACGTTCAAGTCTAGGTCATATCCTAGCTATGCAGTGCTTTCAAAGAGTAGTGATTATTTTTTTAGAAACCCCGTAGCACAGGACAGAAGACACATTCATGCTTTACTAAATTTATAGAAGTGCACTACAGAAGGTGATGCTGCTGAAAGATAATGGTAGGAAAATCTGTGTAAGAATGCCCACGTGTATGTAGTCACACCAGGCTCCTGTGCAAGGCACCGGAAACCCTGTCTCTTGCCCATCCTTCACTGCTTCTTCGCCCCTCCCTCCTTGTTGACATGGTGGAATGAGCGCCTTGACCCAATGCACTGACTTAGCAGCGCTGCACCCCAGGCAGAGCTGCAGTCACACATATGACACCCCCATTCACTGCAAATGGACATCACGCTACATGGTTGTTGTATCGCTCACCACGATATCTTGATAGGAGTTGTGCCCATTGTGATGACGAGTCACGGGGTGAGCTGCGATCTCCCCCGACTACATACATTTTTTGGTTTAGCCCACGTTACGCGGGCCTGGTGTAATAAATGGTTGGGTGCGTGTGCACGGCGCCAGAGCCTACACAGGCGAGCACGAATGATCATCACTCAATGTGTGCTCTTGTAATTGTGGCCTATGTAATGCGGCCTGCGCGCACTGCAAATTGTGAACATACACAATCTTGCTCACTTGCCGGGATGATGTCTATCTAACGTCCCGACACAACATTTGTCAACGAGGGTGCTAAGGACCACGTGGCATTAGGTGGTGGCTGTGCACATTATCCCACGTGCGTGGTGCTTGGGCTGCATGAGGTGCCACACCCAACAGCTGTCAGTGACTGAGGTGGGGAACTGGACACGGCACCATCTGGACTGACTGTGTGCGCCAACATCGTGCTCTGGCTGCAGATCCGGCGTGTGGTGACAGGATCCTGAATCAGTGGGGTGCACAGCCAACTGTGAGTAGCAGCAGGATAGTGCAAAGGCACACACACAAGTGCATAGCAGCTCAGCCACAGCAAGTGTTTTCCAGCGTGGTATACCAGCAACGCTAATGCATACACCATGGCTCACATCCCTGCAATAGAGCCATTTGTGGTAGAAGGGGCCCTGTCTGCTCAAGCCCCGAGGTGGAAGGAATGAGTGGAGTGCGTGCTCCTCTTCTTTGAGGCCACAAAAAGTTGAAGATGATCAGAAGTGTGCCATGATACTACATCTTGGAGGGAAAGAGGTTTACAAGCTAGCCAAACAGTGGCAGAAGCAGTACCATAGACTCACCTCACACTCATTACAGCCCTTAACGCCCACTTCAAACCCATGGCGAATCAAGACTATGAATGCTTCATGTTTAGACAACCGAGGCAACAGCCCGAAGAGTCGCTAGATGTATACCATGTGCGCTTAACCGCATGCGTGCGGCATGATTTCCCCCCGTACGCTGGATTTTGCGGATTCGCACTTTACATGACGAGCTGGGCTCGTCATGAGCGTGCGAGGAGGCTACCTCATGACGAGCCCAGCTCGTCATGAGCGTCGAAGGGGTTAAAGGAATTAGCAAGCAATTGTGGTTTCCAAGATGAGACAGAGGAGATCAGGGGCCAGGTTATTCAGGGGTGTGCCTCGGCAAAACTGAGGGATGGAATCCTGGAGGCATTGGGGAAGTCACTGGCAGATATACTTACCCTGGAAAGAATAAAGGAACTCTCAAAAGCAAGGGCAGCACACATGGAGGCCGCTCTCCAACCTCCTTTCAAGACAAAGCCTGTGAATGTAATTACTCTGACTATCACGGCATCGCCAATCCGGACACGAGGCCCGAGAGTACGATCATGTGGATACTGCGGAAGACCGTCCCATAGGCCATCAGAGTGCCGAGCGAAGGGAAAGAAGTGCACGGTATGTGGATGGAAAAATGAACCACTTCATGAAAGTATGTCAATCTAGCAAAGGATGGGCTGCGAGGTCCCACATGAACATGCTCCTGGAATTTCAGGAACAAAACAGTGATATGGATGATGACGACCGAGAAGAACACACGGTACACTCTGTGTTCACAGTAGGGTCAGCATCTATTACACAGAGTCGCCTGCCATAATGCCTAGTCCTGATAGCAGGGTGCCCCTCAACTGCCACATTAGAGCCCGGAGCTACCATAAACATCATGTCACATTAAGCCTACCAAGTGATGACACGGGAAACATCCTTTACAACGAAACGTTTACAACGCACTACCATTACAACGCAACTTTTACAACGCAAACCATTACAATGCATAGCGCTGGGGGGCGCTCTAGGATAGGGAATGTATTTAATATACTATCCAACACCTTCCCTACTATCCACGGGGACTGGAGTTGGAATAGTAAATTAAATAAATCACTATCCAGCGCCTAAAAGCACTATGCGTTGTAATGGTATGCGATGTAAAAACCGCGTTGTAAAGGTAGGCGTTGTAAAAGTATGCGTTGTAACGTCATACATCCGATGACACCCCCTCCACCACTGATACCTGCCAAGATAAAGGTTTTTGAGTATGGTCAAACTAAACCCCTGGTCATCAGAGGGAAACTCAGGACCACCATCGCCTATGACACACAGGAAGTGGAAGCACTAGTGTATGTGATGGAGGAAGGACATGGAATGTTGCTGGGGTGTAAGTCAGCAGAAGCTCGGGGCATTGTCATGTTTGCCTTCGGAATACATCGAGAAGAAGTGAGTCAAATCCTGGAGGAATTCCTGAAAGTGTTCAGCAGCATTGGGTGCTTACATGCCAAGCAGATACATCTACACATTGACCCTTTGGTGCAGGCAGTGGCCCTTTGACACAGGCAAGTTGCATTTCACCTGAGACCCCTGGTAGAAAAAGAACTTTGCGAACTCGAAGAACCAGGCATTATTGAAAAAGTAAAGGGTCCAACACCCTGGGTATCACCAATTGTGGTTGCGAGAAAGCCCAAGCAGCCGGAAGAAGTCAGAATCTGCGTGGACATGCGAATTCCCAATACTGTGATCAAGCAAGAAAGGCATCTAACTCCAACCATTGATGGCCTGATAGGGGAACTAAGTGGAGCCAGCTGGTTCTCAAAACTTGACCTTCGGGCTGGGTATGATCAACTTGTCCACAACGACCAGTCCCGGTACATCACAACGTTTTCCACGCATGTCGGTCTGCAATGCTACAAGAGGCTGAGTTTTGGGATATTGAGTGCAGCAGAGGTGTTCCAAAATACCATCAAAGAACTTCTCTCTGACCTCCCAGGAGTAGTTAATGTCAGTGATGACATTCTTGTCCACGCAAAGTCCATACAGGAGCACAACAGTCGGCTGAGACAGGTGCTCCAAAGGATACAAGACTCTGGACTCAAGCTACATCGAGATAAATGCAAGTTCTTTCAACAGAGGCTGCAGTTCTGAAAAAGTAAAAGACATCAAAGAGGCCCGGCTACCACCAATAGGACGGAAATGTGCAGATTCCTGTGGATGGTCAACTACTGCGGTAGGTTTATCAAGGACCTATCCTCGCTGACCAAGCCATTGAGAGAGCTGACCAAAGCGTCTGTTCGATGGGTATGGGGCCCAGAACAAGAGACTGCCTTCCAGGCTACCAAGGACGCACTGTTGAGCACCACCCTACTGAGATACTTCGATCCCTGACAGCAGACTCAAGTTGCAGTTGACACCGGCCCAAAAGGACTAGGAGCTGTTCTCCTACAACGGACAAAGGAAGAAAATGAGTGGGCTCCAGTGGCATTCGCAAGCAGATCATTGACTGCCACCGAACACACATATTCACAAATAGAAAAAGAAGTGATTGCAGTGTATTGGGCTGCCGGCATTTCCACTTATATGTGTATGGAAACCCATTCCTGGTCACCACTGACCACAAGCCTCTTATCTCTCTGTTCACCGGAACTGCTCCAAAGCTTCCACTTTGCATAGAGAAATGGATGCTGCAGTTGCAGGAATAGAATTGTAAGATTGAATACCACCCAGGAACAAGCAATCCAGCAGACTATCTGTCTCGTCATCCCTGAGTAGCTACACTTAGTGAGGTGGAGGATGCAGAGGAGACGGAGGAATATGTTCGGTGCATAGCGGACAGATTGTGCCCATTGCCCATATCTCTAGGAGAGATGTGCCAAGCAACCATCCAGGATGAATGTTTGCAGAAAGCGTTGGTGGCAGTGAAAACCAACAAATGGCATCTTCTCAGAAGTCAATGGGTAACTTTCACTCATGAGGTCCAGAAAGTAATCGAGAGCCGGTATCAAGTGAGGCATGAACTGAGCGCACATACGAACGGGTGCTTACTCCGAGGTCACAGATTGGTGATTCCGTAAACCCTAGTGGACAGAGTGGTTGGGCTAACCCAGGCTGGTCACCAGGGAATGGTGAAAACCAAAGGTAGACTCAGAACCAAGGACTGGTACTCTCTCATGGATGACAAACTGGAAGAGGTGGTGTGATCATGCCCGTGGTGTCAAGCTACTGGTGAACCGAATCCTCCAGCACCTATTGTGACAGAACGGCAACCCGAAGGCCCATGGATGAGC
Organism: Lissotriton helveticus; assembly: GCF_964261635.1. NCBI lineage: Eukaryota > Metazoa > Chordata > Amphibia > Caudata > Salamandridae > Lissotriton > Lissotriton helveticus. The sequence goes on from NC_136069.1 coordinate 1,491,674,202, forward strand.
GCAAGCATGTATTTTGGAAGCATCCCTGATGGGAGACACTCCATGGTGGAAATAGATGATTATTCAAAAATATCCTGAAGTTGAGGAGTTGTCATCCCTGAGCGCAGGAGTGGTTATACCAAAGCTGGGAAACGCGATGGCCACCCAAGGACTCATCAAAGAGATAAAAACTGATAATGGTCCTCCATTCCAGGGGAAGGAGTTTGCATCGTACCTGACATCTCTAGGAATTGTGCACAAAAAGATAACAACAAAGTGGCCACAAGCCAATGGAGAAGCTGAGCGCTTCATGAGAACTTTAAAAATGGTTATCTGCATAGTAGTGGCCAATGGTGATTCTGTGAAACAGTCCATATATTCTTTTCTTAGGGATTACTGGCAGACTCCCCATACCACCAATGGTTGTGCTCAGGACACATGTCAATGGGGCGAGTAGTGAGTGATACTATCCCACACCACCCACAATGGGTTCCAGAAGAAAAACATGATCAAGCTGTTGATTGCAGAAGGAAAAGGCTGAATTATCAGGTCAGCAAGTGGCGCCGGGCGGAAATATCACGTCTCAAAGTAGGAGATCCGGTCCTTGTTCAAAACAGACACCTAGACAGCAAGTTCAGGCTTCCTTTTGAAAAAGATCCCTAATGCATTGTTCAAATTCGTGGCACTCAAGTCACAGTAAAGAGAGGCCTGGAACTGGTCACCAGAAATGTGTCAGCTTTTAAGAAATATCATGGATGTCCTGATCCCGTGATCGAGTCTGGGAAGTCTGGTCAGAAGCTGATTATGAGACACCAAGAGCTGAAGGTGTGGACTCGTCTACATGACCTCAGGAGGTTAGTCGAGGTTCATCTGTGCTCCCTGTGACCACTGAGGAGACTGAGTGCCGGGAAAATCGCACTCAATATAAACTGAGAAGAAACCCTGAGCGGTCCAGTAGACTACGGGACTATCCTTTCTAGATCCGCACCTGAGGGGGAGGGGGGGCTGGTGTTTAATATGCTGCATGACAATGATATATGTTATAATGTTGTGGCTGTTTTCCTAAAGTACGGTTTTAGTTGTGTTTGTTAAAGTTTATTTTGGGGAGGAATGTTGTATCGCGATATCTTGTTGGGGGTTGTGCCCATCGCAATGACGAGTCACGGGGGTGAGCTGCAATCTCCCCCCGCCTACGTCAATGTTTTTGGTTTAGCCCATGTTACGCGGGTGTGGTGTAATAAATGGTTGTGCACGTGCACACGGCGCCAGGGCTGAAACAAGCGAGCATGAATTAACATCACTCAATGGGTGCTCTCGTAATTGCAGCCTATGTAATGAGGCCTGCGCATGCTGCAAATCGCGAACGAGCACAATCTTGCTCACATGCCAGGATGATGTCTATCTAATGTCCCAACACAACAATGATGACATCAGGCCACTTGTGGCAGAGGAGACTTCGACCAGTCCTGGTTTATCAACTGTTGGCTCAGGAAATGCTCGGATGTGTAGGCCCTTACTTGTAGGTTGGCAAGTGAAACTACAAGTTGTAGCATACTCTGTATTGTTTGCTAAAATACACCAAATGGGCGAGTTACAGCTATGGGTGAATTGCAGATCCCTTGTGGGACCCTGGCCACACACGGGGAGGGCTGTCTACACACTTCACGTGCTCCTATAATCTCCTGCCCTTGGAGTGGGCCCAGTCTAACGGGATGCTGTAAATACCTTCCCAACCCACTGCAAGCTAGAGTATAAACACAGCAGGGTTTGCACAGGAAGGAGGTGGGTTCTCCTCCCCTGAGAAATGCTCTAGGTGTTTAGACAATTATTACATTTTATAGTATATTTTGACAGAAACTGGCTAAACACATGGGATGTGAATGGGCACAGTGACATGCTTCAATATTTTATGGTTTGCCTTGCACCTCTTCCCCCCACCCTTTCACTCCACCCAATGTCCCACTGCCCCCTCAGAATGTGCAATAATGTGCTGCAACGCTAAATACTTATTAGGTTCCGAAGGCGAGACCGATTGTATTGTAAATGCTTCTTTTACTAGTCAGCTGGAGATGAGAGGGCAGTGGCATCGTTGTTGTCCCACTGGGAAATAGCTGATGCATTTAAAGACAGTGGGCCCGATTCACAGAACTAACTTAAGACAAAATCCTAAATTTACTACCATTTTGGTATTCACAGAAGGCACTTACTCATTTCGGTATTCAAAGAAGGCACTTACTCATTTCGGTATTCACAGAAGTTAGGAGTCCTAACTTTAGGACTCCTAAATGCCTTCTGTGAATACCGAAAGTCTTAAAGTTAGGATTTTTCTCAATTTAGTAGTAGTAAAGTTAGGACTCCTAACTTTAAAACTCCTAAATGCCTTCTGTGAACACCAAAAGTCTTAAAATTAGGATTTTTCTCAATTTAGTAGTAGTAAAGTTAGGACTCCTAACTTTCAGACTCCTAAATGCCTTCAGTGTATACCGAAAGTCTTAACATTTGGATTTTTCTCAATTTTACTACTACTAAACTGAGAAAAATCCTAATTTTAAGACTTTCGGTATTCACAGAAGGCATTTAGGAGCACTAAAGTTAGGAGTCCTAACTTTACTACTACTAAATTGAGAAAAATCCTAATTTTAAGACTTTCGGTATTCACAGAAGGCATTTAGGATTCCTAAAGTTAGGAGTCCTAACTTTACTGCTCCTAAACTGAGAAAAATCCCAACTTTAGGACTTTTGGTATTCACAGAAGGCATTTAGGAGTCCTAAAGTTAGGAGTCCTAACTTTACTACTACTAAATTGAGAAAAATCCTAATTTTAAGACTTTCGGTATTCACAGAAGGCATTTAGGAGCCCTAAAGTTAGGAGTCCTAACTTTACTACTCCTAATCTGAGAAAAATCCTAACAGAAGGCATTTAGGAGTCCTAAAGTTAGTACTCCTAACTTCTGTGAATACCGAAATGAGTAGGGGCCCGATGTAGGTAATTCTTATTTACCACTTCTTAAATACCGAATTTTACCGATTCGGTATTTAAGAAGTGGTAAATATGAAGGGGGGAGATGTAGGTATTTCCAGATGTGTAAATACCGAATCTTTAAGATTCGGTATTTACCGAATCTGGAAATACCGAATCAGTATTTCCTATTGATTCCTATGGGCTGTGAAGCCCATAGGAATCAATGGGCAATACCGATTCTGTAATTACAGAATCGGTAAATACCGATTTTAGCAAGGGTGCAGGGGGTGTCACTTTGACACCCTCTGGCACCCCAAAAATAGGCATGTGCGCCATGTGGCACACAGACATGCCCTAAGGGCATGTCTGTCTGTCACATGGCTAGGTGTGCATGCACACATGTGCATGCACACCTGAATTTGGTATTTTAACACCCAATTGGATTGGGTGTTAAATTACCGAATCTGAAAGGCCTGCGGCACTCAAAGGTGTGCTACCTACATATGCTTTTACAGACTCAGTATTTTTACGAGTCTGTATTTACCGATTCGGTAATTTTACCGAATCTGTAAATACAGATTCGGTAAAATACCGATTCTGTAAAGCATGCTCCTACATCTCAAAATCCAATTACCGGTCGGTAACGGCCGAATTCGGCCGTTACCGACCGGTAATTGGCCACCTACATCTGGCCCTAAGTGTCTTCTGTGAATACCAAAATGAGTAAGTGCCTTCTCTGAATACGAAAATGGTAGTAAGTTTAGGATTTTGTCTTAAGTAAGTTCTGTGAATCGGGCCCACAGCATCATTGTATCCGTAGTGTCCTTGTGTTTGCGAGCTACGTACGTGACATGACTGCCCTCTGGTGGGGATCGGGTACAAAGAGCAACATTGATTTGGAACATTGGAGATTGCAGTGGTGAAAACAAACTTAGGAGTTTTTCACTACCAGGACATGTAAAAGTTAAATGTACATGTCTATAGTTTATAAATACATTGCACTCTTGCCTATGGGTGCTTAGGGCCTATTCTAAGGGTGACTTAAATGTATTAAAAAAGAAGGTGTAAGCCTGGCAAAATGTTCCTTTCACCAGGTTGCAATGGCAGGCTTGAGATAGGTTTAAAAGGCAAATTTACGTGGTTGGCGCAATGAGTGCTGCAGGCCCACCAGTAGCTTTTAATAGGCCCCGAGTACATGTAGTACCGCTTTAGCAGTGCCAATTGAGGATAAGCTAATATCACCATGTTTTAAGGAGGGAGCACATGCACTTTAGCGCTGGTTAGTAGTGGTAAAGTGCTCTGAGTCCTAAGGCGAACAACAACGAGGTCAGCAAAAAATGGAGGGGGCAGGAAAAAAGTTGTGGGGCAAACCACCCTAAGACTTACAGGTCTGACAGTGTCCCCACCATACACAATGTTGTCATCAATGACATTAGTTAGTAGCCTCCTGGTAGTCAATAACTGGAGCTGGAGTTGCGACGGGTGACGTAGAGAACATGGGGGTGCGGCGTCGCTGCAGCAGAGTCCAACGAGCTTGAAGCTCGGCTTCTTCTGGGTTCTGGGGGTCAGAGCTCGGTCGGAGTACAGGAGCACGAAAGTGCAGAGAACCACATGCTTGCGCGGGTGCACCTGCGCACCCTTTCATGCAACAGTAACACTGAAAGCTATGGTCTCCCCCTCGGATGTTGGCAAAACCGGTGAGACCAGCGCATGCAGCCAGGTGAGACAGCAAGTCGTACCTAACCAACAATGGCAAGTAAGCCAAACTAAGGGGCCTGTTAGGATGGCGGGTGGTTCGCCCCCGCTGGGCTGGCGATAGCCACCGCCGGCCTAGCGGTGGCGAACCACCCGCCATCCACACCAGAAAGACACCCACCATAGTAGGATGGTTGGGGGGGTCCGCGGCGGACGGAAAGACCATTCGCCGCTTTTCCGCTGGTCGACTCGTCAACCTGGCAGAAAACATATTTAATATGGTGGCGGTGTCTGCAAGACACCGCCATCCATATTAGGATGTTGGCGGAGATAAGCCTTTCCATGGTGGCGTTGCTGCCATCGAATGGCATGCGGTCTTTACTTTTGGGGGCCACCAGGGTGTTGGGGGTGCACATGGGGGTACCTATGGACCCCCAGCATTTGCATGCACAAGGTGGCAGGCACCGCGCGGTGCCAGCCACGTTCAATGAAAATGCACGACATGCATTTCTGACAATGCGGTGGGTGCTGCTGACAGCACTGCCCGCCGCAATGTAAGAAATGTGGTATGCACCCGCCAGTGTGGCGGGGGCATTCTAATGAGTACGGCGGGACCACCTCACCTACGGCGGGCTGTCCCTGTAGCCGTTGCGGTGGGGACAGATCAAAATAGACCTCTAAGCCATGTCAAGTTTTAGGCTGTACACTTACCACTCAGCCTGCATCCCCCTACATGCCCCCAAGCCATTTCCCTGCTAGTCAGCCTGCCCGAGAGGAAGTGAGCCAAAAACCAGAGGTAAGAGAGGCAAATAGTCTCACCTCCCTAAGTTGAGATCCCTTGACCACAAAAGCGGCCTGCCGCCTAGCCAAGATTGGGGCGGCCTGTAGGCCCTGGAGAGCTCCTACCCGTCAAGCGCCCTGGCTGTACCCCCCTGACATGGAGGATATTAAACCAAACTTAACACCTCAGAGCACCAAGGGGACATAGGAAACAGCAGGAAGTCGGCAGAAACGCATACAGTGAATAGAGCAAACATTCCCTTTTACTAGAAAATTAGAACGCTCTGAGAGACCGGAAATTACAAAGTCAGACAATTGGATCAACGTACCTGGTTGAAGTAGATGCAATTAGGTAGCATTATGCACTCTGGAAGAACTCAAAGCACTGTAGCAATGCAAAATCAGCAGAAAAAGGGAAAACAGCCAGTGACTAAAACTGTTAGACCATCTGACTTATTAATAATCAGTCGAGAAGTCCAGCAAAAGCTCCCAAAACTCCAGTGCTTAATTTGTAAAAAAATGAAGTGCAGGTGCTGACAATTTTGCCAAGGAGGCCACAGCTCACTTCTTCCTCCAGTGACCCCACTTTCAACACTCTCACTGCCTCAGTCTCTATCTTCTAACCTTGATCTGTTGTCTGTCCCCTAAGTCTTTGCTCTAAGAGTCTAACCTCTCACCTCTATAATTGTTTTCTATCATCTTTGTCACACCTGGTGTGTTACCTTATTCCCTGTATTTCTGATTTGCCCTCTATTCATTCTAGCCCTGCCCTTTTTCCTCTTCACTTTTATCCATGCTCTGCTCTCTCTCTCCTCGAACTTGGCTCTTTACTATCACTCTTTTAGCAGTGATTACCTAAGTCTCCGTTTTATCATATATCTGCTTTTTTTCCTCTGTCCTGTCCTCTACGCCCTTTAATTCTATCTTCTCTCTTCTTAATGCTCTCTTCTTCACATCATGGCTGCTTTCTCTTTGTATCTGATTTGCTCTCCTTTTCTTCTACTTAGCTCCGTCTTATCCATCTCCTCTCCTGTTGTTTCTTTCTCCTCTTTACTCCTGCTCTCTCTCTCATCTATAACACTGCTGCTGCTTGTGACCCCTGTCGTCAGCCTGTATTTGTCCCTGCTATTTAAACTCTGCGTTTTCCTGTTGTCATTCCTAAAGAAGTGGAAGATGGCGTGTTTTTTACTTTCTTACCTACACCGAGTGCAAAAACAAAATGTACACCTAATAAAAATGCTTTTTTGCATATATTAATCAGTGCGGTATGACTGGGTTTATTGCGGAACAGGCGGCTGCTCGAGCACAGCAGGTGATGTCACTGCTAGTCCTGCCTGTAATTAGTAGGCCCAGGGATGGCGACGGCATCAGCATCTTCTGCTCAGCTTGCTGTGACCCTGCCTGCTACAGCACATGCATTGTCCCCAGCCGTAATGCTGCCAATGCCAGTAAGTATGGCAGTGGTGCCTACTGGACTCACACACGCTCAGCAATTACCATGCTGGGGTGCAGCGCACAGAATCTACAGGTGACGCCATGGCGCACAATAGTTGTGTTGGGCCACAGCCGCATTGAGCACGTTGAGGATAGCAGCAATGCAGGGCTGCAGGATATGCTACTCTGGCTACGCAGCAAGTGGAAAGTCCACACTTACTTTTGTATATTCTTCCTCAAGAGCCCTCTCTCCCAAGTTCCATATGCGCTCTTGCAGCTTCCTAGCCTCAACTCCGTCATGAGCCAGCCCCCAGCTACAATTATCCAATGTTAGGCTTAGGCTCAGGCAGTGGCAGGGTGCATCAGACTCTGGGAATAGAATGCAAGCCATAGTTTGTCGATGACTTCTTGGATTTGTAATTGGCGTGATGACATCATCACTAACGTGGTGATACACAATCATGCCTGCCTGGACAGGCATATGCTGGCCTGTCAATGAACATTTACCAGCCAGTCACCATGCAATGTATGTTATTCTTTTTATTTTGAATTTGAACAATTAATATTGAGACCACCACCTGCAGGGTCAGAAATTGTAGCCCCGGCCTTGTGAAAGAAGTGCCAGTGCTGAGCACCTGAAAGCACCTGCTCAAATTAAGCACTGCAAAACTCCTTTTACCTAACATGGAATCAAGCCCAAAGCAACCAAAAATAACTGCAACGTTCAAATGCTCTAAAGATGCAGGGTCTGTAATAAATTCCAGCAATGGAATTATCACCAGACTCCCTCAGTCCCATCGTGCTAATAAAACCACAGGAAAAACTGTTTTAAAGATCAACTAGCCCTATTGTGCAGGCAAAGAAGCGGGAGGGGCCACCGGAAGAATCCCACCAAATGAGGGAGCACGGAGAGGGGATACTAAAGGAAAATCGGAGTACACTCCAGGAGTCAGTAATAATAATTTCAGCAATACGCCCCCATAATCCCCCTAGAGAATGAGCGCAAATATACCTTGAAAGAACTCCTGCATGGGCTCAAGAGAATATATTAGAAATAACCACCAATGTGCACAAAACACCAGGCCCCAGGCAAAAGCAAAGCCTGAACAGGGTGCCCATACAGATTCACTGAGCTCTTTGCTGGAAATGGAGAAATGATCCATCCGGCACCGGCTCTTATGATTGTAGTAGTAGTAGTTGTTTATTGATTGATTAATTAAAATCCTTACAAAAGGGTAAAATGCTCCATTATGTACATTTGAATTACAATACATCATAAAAATTGCTTTTTAAATAGCGGTGAATCTTTAAAATTACATACACTCATTATTAAAACTGTTTAAATAAAACAAGTTCATATGTTTCGGAGTTAAAGGAGAATTAAGCCATTATAATGATCAATGTTACATTTTTTCAAATTTTTTTGATACAATTGTTAAAAATGTTGTCAAAGTAGAATTAATGGGTACATCATCTGGGCAAAGACATCAAATCACTGCTTGTCTGCAAGTCCTTATCCCTCTTTCATTAAGTAACTTTTTTAATACTGTTAGTCTTTCATTGTTTAGTTCCGGACAGAGGCACGGGAGATGTATAATATTTTCCTCTCTAGATTTGCACAACCTACACGATATATTGTGTTCAAGTTTTTTCCAAGGTACTGCATGGGATTCTCCTGGGCCATATTCCCAATCGTGCTTTGATGAAGATATGTTTACTTCTCAACGACCATGCTGTGTCCAGATACTGCTGAGGCCTCTTTTTTTTGTAACCATTTATTATGGACATGCGTGTTTCCTTTTAACAAAGGTCTCTTTGTCACTTATCAATGATAGGTAATCTGTTGTTTTATTCACAACTTTTTAAAAAGATTCCTGGGTTATGGTAGTAGTCCACATCCCCCTAATCTCAAATTCATCCAGAGCCTTGTCCATGTATTTCCAGGCAGATGAATTATTATTACCCTCAATTTCTTTCCATAGAAGCTGCGAAATTAGGTTCTCCTTATCATTTTTCACTCTGTTCCATACCTTGATTATATGACCCTTTCGTGCATGCAGTTGATTATTCAAGCCAAATTCGATCCTGACTTGGGCTTGTGAAGCATTTTTTGTTAGTAGGAAGAGGGATCGAAAAGTTTTTGTGATAGCATTATTAATAATTTCTGCATCTTTTCCGTTTAGGGCCTCACTGCCATAGGTTAGAGAAGGTAACAATTTCGCCGATATTACCTTAAGAAGTGGTTGGTAAGTTAAATTGCTTGTGGACTTTTTAATTATCCCAAATGCTCCTGTTAAAGCATTTGCTTTCCTGGTGATGTCAAGTTTCTGAGGGCTAAAGTTACCATTGTCGTTAAATATGACTCCCAGATATCTATAGGATTTAACTTGCTCCAGGGTATCCTTTCCCAGGAACCATTTTGAATTGTACTTCCGTCTTAAATTCTTTGTGACAACCATAACTTTGGATTTGGATTAATTTATTACCATATTATTTTCTATCCCATATTCCTGTATGCGTGTTATTAACCGTTGTAGGCCCATCTTTGTGTTACTCAGAAGGATGACACCATCTGCATAGAGTAGATTTGATATATGTTTATCTGCAAGCTTAGGTGGGTGTGCATTTATGTTGTTCAAGGGCCTCCGTCAAATCAACTAAAAACAAGTTAAATAGTAAGGGTGCCAATACGCATCCTTGCTTCAATCCACCTAGCGTTGGTATTTCCTTAGTTAATGAGTGACCATTACCGATACGTACTCTAGCCCAATTATTTGTATGCAGAAGACAGATCAGGTGTAATAACAAGGGAAGAATCCCCTGTGCATGCAGTTTTACCCATAGGCGTTCTCTGTCTACACCAGGGGTACTCATAGTACGGCCCGCGGGCCAGTGGCGGCCCGGCAAGCCTTCCCTGGCGGCCCGCGGACCCCCGAGACATCATACCTGTGTTTCCCGAGTTTTTTTTTTTAAGTGTCTGCAGCAGCGAGAGAGACTCTGCTGCTCTGTGGGGGCTGCCGGCGGGCGATCCTAGGAATGGCCAGGGTAAAGCTGCAGGGGCCTAAGAAGAGGTGAAATACAAAGGCATCATTAACATGCAAATGGTCTTTTAATGACCTGTGAAGTGCTCGGGTGCGGCTGTGAATGTGTGTGTGCCCGGCTGGCGCACAGGCAGGGTTGAGGTGACAGAGGGAGTGGGAGGGGGAGGGGGACGGAGAGAGAGTGAGAGAGAGTGAGAGGGAGTGAGTGAGAGGGAGTGAGTGAGTGAGAGGGAGTGAGTGAGTGAGGGAGTGAGTGAGTG